>NC_091120.1:115610808-115910808 GCF_040183065.1 Periplaneta americana | reverse complement strand
CAGCAATATCTGACAGATCATAAAAGACACCCATACAACGAACAAACTTATGCTCAATTATTGTAGCTCATGGGCGAGTTGATAGAATTTGTATTAATTTTCTCTCAATCTTGAGAATGTAAGCTTTCAATTGAATTACTGTAAGGCATTACAATCGAAGTTTTCATGTGGTCACAATTTTAACAGGAATCCAGCTTACAGAGTCCATTACAGGAAAGACTGGCCTAAAATGACATACCCTAAACAAAAATTGGTGTAAATGTTTGTACAGTGCTTTTAAGGACATGATTGAATATTTTCTAGAAGCTTTGGAATATTAGCAATAATTTTGTAAACAATAAATTTACATAATAATATTTGTGTAAAAACATTATCAAATTGCTAACAATGTGTCATTTTAGGCCTACACTTCTTTATGGTGTAAAATGTTACAAAATTTACTAAGAATAATTAAAAAAACTTTTATAATATGAAAAATATTTAATAACTATATAATTTAAATACAAGATATGGTTGTTTTGAATTAAAACCATATCTCCAATAATACTATTCACAAAAGAATCAGAAAACCTGTAGTAGTGAGACCAAACAAACGAGATTCGTAGTTCAACATGTGATCTATAGTTGTCTTCTTCATTCCTACTGAAAATGTCCATCCATACCTTCCCAACTCCTTAACTCTATTTATCGCAAGTTTATATTTTTTAAATCCGTTGCGAAGTCTCAACGTAGATTGGGGAATATTAAATATTTTTCACAATTTTAACCAGCCCATTTCCTTCTTATACACAGCATTTATGGCCATAGCCATGTTTTCTTCCGACCATGATTGTATATTTGTTTTTCGGATATATTTAGATATCATTTTCTCAAATAAAACACGACACTGATATTAGAATGAAGAGTATGGGGTAAAATAGCATACCACGAATTTCATGACATTAAGTATGTTGTTTTATTCTAAATTGGGAACCCCGACTGTTGAAACCATAATCTAAGTAGTTATAATGCATTATTGAAATAAACTACATCAACACGTTTCTTACCTTAACTTGACTCAAAAATCGTAACTGATACAGTATATATATATATATATATATATATATATATATATATATATATATATATATATATATATATTTGGTCATAAAGAGAAAAAACCACGCAATACAAAGCCGCCCTTTCCCCTCGACACGTATACCACCATGACAGACTTAATGGCGTTCAATTTAACATCATTCAATGTACAGCTTCATGGGAAAGGCCACTATGTCATTTTACCCTGGGATGTCATTTTAGGTCAGTCTCCCCTATAGATAATGACAATAGTGACAACTTCCAAAATTGAAATTAAATTTTTAAATTAGGAAGAAAATTAGAACGAGGAACGAATTTGAATATTTAACCACATGACGATTATTTAATTATGTAAAAAAGACAACGATTTGAAACATTACTTTCGTCCTTAAATAAGCACATAGATACAGAATAAACATAGGTCTAATGTGTGCGTTTCTTGTGTTAGAAACGAAATGTAATATGATCCATCTCAATTGCCGAATACCTCCAGACGCGCAGCATCTGCTGCAGAATTAGCCGTAAAGGGAAAAGTAAATAAATATGCACATCTTTTAGACAATTGAGGCAGTCAGAAGCAAAGTGATACAAGTGACATTTAAAAAAATTGAGGTAAGTGTATATTCTAAATCTTTAACGTCACTTCTGTTCAGAGAAATAGTAATATAAGTGTAGTTCCAGTCAGTGCTGCTCCATGTTGGCCTTACTCTTATATTACAATGTATACAGAGTTTTGTCTGAGAAGCAAACTAATACAAGTGCGTTGTTTACATAGTTTTGCGTTTTTTCTATTTATGACTAATTCATTTGCCACAATGGAGAGAGGTAACATATTACTTATTCGAAACGTCTTCGTGGAAGGCCTGCACACATTGAGCTGGACCAACTATTCACTAAGGATAACTTTTGCTAAGTGGAGCAATTTGCAATAGCTAAAGAAATTCATCCCACCCATACACTACTCTATATTTGATGACCTGAAACATGAAGGATGTGCCTATAATAAGGACTGCAGGACATGGAAGAGTACGTGGAAGAGAAAGTTCAGGGAATACAAGCGGGAGGAGTCCTACAGATGTAATATTCAACCTATCAGACACTATGTATTTAAAAAGGATCTAAAAATACGTCATTTAAAATTGCAAGTCTCATCCAGATCTCAGATGTTCTTCAAACTGTCAGATAATATCCTGTGTAACTTCTACAAAATAAAGGGAGAAGAAATACCAATATGTATCACAGACACCACTCATTATTAACACTTCAGTTGTGAAATTCCTCCATGTAAATGGGTAATTCCAGAACATAGCATACAAATTCCAGGAAATCATTCCAAAAATTATCCTCCATACATTCTTAAGTTAGATGCCATGGAACTACTTTGCAGCATATATAAGGATCATCTTAAAATATATACAGATGGATGTTTAAACCTTGATGATGGGCTATCAGGAGGAGGATATTATATTTCAAAATATCAAGAAAGTTACTTCATACCATGTTCCTCATTTCAAAATATCAAGAAAGTTACTTCATACCATGTTCCTCCTCCTCCGTCTTGACACTGAATTGCTAGCTATTGATGCTGCTCTTCAGTATGTTACTCAAATTTCTGAAAAATCTATTTGCATACTTACCCACTACAAGGAAGATATATTTAATACATTCAAATATGTCCCAAACCTATACGCACATAGAATTATTCCAATTCAGAAACAACTAAGTAAACTAAAAAAACTCCAAAAGGAAATAATATTTCAATGGATATCTAGTCATTGTGGTATACCGGGAAACGAGAAAGTCAATAACGTTGCGAAATAGGCAAAATATTTGGAACCAAGACCTCTTCAAGTGATATCTCTATCCAATGACTTTGCTTCAGCAAAGTCTCATTTTATAAACTTATGGATCAACAATTGGTTCTCTTCTGAAAAAGGAAAAATTTTACAGTACGTTCAAAAGAAATCAAATGACCTGGAAATGTAAAAAAATTGCCCAGACGTGTTCAACATTTTTACTAAGAGCCAGAACAGATCACATTGTCACACGATTGTACCTACACCGATTTCACTTTTCTGATACTCCTACTTGTCTGTGGTGTAATAATCATGATGAAGATCTGGAACACATTCTTCTATACTGTCCATCCATAAACCACAAAAGAAGTACATTAAAATCATCAATATCAATTGCAGAAGACACAGCCCAGCAGTATATATTGACTACTCTGGCTGTTAGTAACAGGCATCTATAATGAACACCGTTCAAATTACCTTCACTTCGCATGAAAAACAAAAACTGAATAGACTATACTGGACTTTATGTTATCAGCAAACAGCAGGATACGTTAAGAAGATTGACTGAGTGATTATTTCGGTTATATAGACACATTTTGTGTTATAATATGATAATCAGAAAGTTCAAATGCTGTTAAGACAGGAATGTTTGAGTGTTGTAAGCAGTTTTCTTGTTCTTGTTTTAAATAATATACAAATACTAAAACCTTTGCACTTATATTACTTCTCCACAAAAATATTTTCGTGGAAAAATAATACAAGTGACTTTAGGATCCTATTTTACCTAAAATGATTTACAATAGATCTATTTAGAACATAAAAAATATAGGTACCAACATACACAACTGTAAATTTATAGCAATATAGTCCTGTAACAGATTTTTTAATTTCCTTTTCAACTTCAAACTCATTTATCTCAAAACTTACTAAATGTCACTTGTCTCACTTTGCTTCTGAGTGCCTCAATTATATCTTTATCCCCTTTGCTGTGGAGACCTTCGGTATTTGGTATCTAAAGCTAAAGATTTGGTATCTCAAATCGGCCAAATTTTGATCTCCATTACTGGTGATCGCCGTTGCACTAATTTGCTTGAACGCTTAAATATAGCTATTCAACGCGGAAATGCAGTGAGCGTTTTAGGTACTCTTCCCGAATTCACTTCTTTAGACAAACTTTTTCTTCTTTAAAATTTATTAGGGTCTAAATACTTATGTAAATATGATCAAAATTAAGAGTAGGGCCTACCCTAGTGTAATAATTTGTTCATAGAACTATGAAAAGAAAATACGTAAAAACAGGAGTATTTTTTTAAATAAAGGCTACCATCACTATTTGATATGTCAGTGAAATTCGGGTAGTGTGAGAGAAAAATTACCTAAAATGCAAAGTGCAGAAATGATGTCTTTCACTAGAACAAATCGTCTGCACAAGACAAAACAGCATAACAATTAAAATACTGTATATGGATAATGTAGTTACAGGTATTTCATAAAATGGTAATATCACAGCAGTTAGTTGGAGTTGGAGAAGGAGGATTACCGGAAATAGCAAATCCCTTTAGTTCAACAGAAACAGAAGACGCAGGGAAACAACAAATTTGAAATTTTTAATCAGTTATTTGGCACTGTGTTAACTGTGAGGTTCACTGAAGGAGAAATTTGTGATTGGAGATGGTATTCACTGGCCGAGTGCGAGGCTTTGTCATGAGATTACATGACATTCGTCTTATAGTAGAGGTAATCAGGCCAAGCGAGATTCGAACTCATGTCAGAGCACAACTCGCGCCATGAGTCTAGCTCGCCAATGCCTGTGGCTTGGGAAAGACGTAATCTGAAGATTTATTGCGAGATCGAAACAACGATGTGTGCATTTCGTGAGATGCAGAAGAAGAAAGTTCCCTTACATGACGTGAAAATCGGGCGTGCTTACAATCTCGAGTCGTATTTCGTGAGAACCCGAGAATTCGGAAAGGTATGAATTCTGGAGCCTTGGACCCGTCCTGTATCAGCATCGAAAACCCATACTACCCCCGAGACTTCACTCCTTAATGAGATAGGAAGTATTGGTGGAATGATAGAGGGAAACAGGAGTACCCCGAGAAAAACCCTCTGCAATGTTTGCTTTGTCCACCACAAATTCCGTTACGATCTGACACGGAATCGAACCCTGACTAGGTATAGAACCACAGAGGCGGCTAGTATAGATCTTATATTTTGTAACCATTTGATTAATCGAGGATTTTGACTGCTTGGAAGCACGTATTATTTGAATATTCGAGATAGGAGAAATTTGACGATACATTATATGTGTACAATCCTCAAGCTTGATGAATATATCAATATTAACTAATCATAGTTCAAGCGAAACTGTTCATTTTACATAATTTATACGACCACACTCAACATCTAAAGCAATTTTCATCCAAGCTCTTTATTAACTCAATAACGGTCCAACTACTTGAACGTGGGGGATTAAGTGTATGAAACAGTGGAAAGAAGCAGCAAAGAGTGTAAGTCACCTTTTAAATTGCACGCCACTGAATGTTTGGTAGCTGCAGTGTCGGGCGACTGTAGTAACAACAAGGCTCTACCACGTTATACGTGCGTAACCAAGCATGAATCGCGTGTAACAATCACATAAATAAACGCGCACTGCCATGAGGAGGAACAGAAAGGAGGAAGGTGGGTGGAAGAAACAACAGACAAGCAAGCAGTGGTGACGACGACGACGACGATGGTGGCGGCAGCAGCGAGATAAAAATCCGACATGGAAACCTCACATGATCATACAGAACACGAAACAAAATAAATTGCACGAGGCGCTCAAGCACACAGAAAGACGGAGAGGAAGAAACAGATGGAGCTGCTCTATATAATGGGGACAAAATATAGCATGCGGGAAGTAACAAAGATATGTGGCGATTTTCTGAGAAATGGAAGGGGAGAGAAAAATGCCTCTTAATTGGTATGTAGCACGAAAGAGGATACATTAGCATACAGAAAGTGAGACGTAGCGGAAGTGGATATAACAAGCAGATAACACTGTGGGTTAAAGTGATTGTGTTGATATGACTCTGGGTGCTGAAATAAATATAGGCTCTTCTGATGTTTCCACGTAGCTGCCTTATCGATGTCCAATGTAAATGAGTGTAGCGAACCACTGGAACTAAATCAACAGTGTATGAATCGTGATAAGAATAAATCGCGTGATTTTTTACGTGTCAAATCGATGCTTCATGGAGAGGTATAATTTGTAAACAATTAATATTGTAATAAGTGGTTGTCCTGCAGCGTTTTTGTATTTCTCTGCTCCTTTCTCACTTTCCCTTTTCTTCTTTCTTTGCTTATACTTGTGATTGAACACTGTGTCTACTGTCACACATACTGTGACACGGTACACGAAGGTAGGCCAACAAAGGAGAACACAGTAGGTAGAACTTAAAAATGAGAAGGAATCAATCCGGCATCAAAACTTGAATCCGGTTTCTCTTAGTGGATAAAGTGCCAGCACGTAAAGCTGGAAACCCGGGTTCGAGTCCCTGTGCTTGAGAATGCTATCCTACCGATGCTTCACCATATGGAAACGCAGAATTAATGCACTGAAACTCCATATGTACTTCGGTACATCATAGTAAAATATAATTTAAATTGAATTTAATGAAACAAAAATCACGACAATTTAGATATATTATGATAAGGAAGTTTAAAATCAGTCTTAATTACATATTAAGTTTCACCCTCTTACTCCCAGCCACTCCCAATTTGAAATTTCAAATGCCACTCCTATCTTGTGATATTTAAATTTGAAAGTGTATTCAATTGTTTATGCATCTAATTCATTTGTCTCGCATATTTTGATTTTTATCTTCGCCTGATAACCTGGATTTTTGTTATTGTCGATTAGAGGTGAAGAGAATAAAGCTACGAAGACTATTGAGCATTTCATGTAATAGTTGTGTTTCTGTGTTAAAATTATTTTTAAATTATGCATACCCTTCAAGAGAGAACAAAAATCATATGAAGCTGAATATTGTTGTGCCAGCAGAACTGTTAGAGCTTTCAACGCGAGGCATTCTGACAAAAACGTAAGTCACCGATGTGCTGTAGTTCTAGCAGGGAAATTTGAAAAAAGCGGTTCTGTGAGCAACAAAACAAATAAGGCTGGTAACTCAGAAAACTCCATGATGTTTCGCAGATTGAAATACTAGGCCATTTTATTAATGAACCCACCACCTCCATTCCAAAAGTAGCTGCTGTAACAAATATTTCGGTTTGTTCCATACATAAAAAATGAACAAAATACAAACTCACGAACAGGTCAGCGAAGGCGATTTTGATAAAAGAAAATAATTTTGTGAAGAAATATCTCAGATAATTGAAGATAACCCAAATTTGACACAAAATATTTGCTTCAGTGACGAAGCGATTTTTTTCTTGCATTGGTTTGTCAACAAACATAATAGTTGTAGGTACTGGGACAATGAAAATTCCTCTGTGTTTCGTGACGATCATTCTTAGTTTCCCCAGAAGATATGGGCAGGAGTTTTTGGGGATGACATTGTTGGAACTATTTCTATTTAATAAAACCTGACTGGAGAATTGTATCTGAACTTATTAAAAAATATCTTACAATTCATTTTCGATTTTTCAGATAAATCAGTTCAAGATTATAAATTTATTTTAAAGTTTTCAATCATATGATTTATCAGTTTTGCAAAATTATTATTTGCTAATACATCTTACAGAAGAAATTTTATGAACGTTTTCGCCTATACGGCTTCATCAGATATTCAAAATGTTACAACGAAATCTAAACGTAAGTCCAATAAGGTGTTAACAGTAGTAAGCATAACAATGATATACATAATTAAGCATGAGTTATATGTAATAAAATCTGATATTGGTGTGAGAAATGCTCAATTTGACTAATTTGTGTTGTTTCGCTGAATTGAAATGTGTGTTTTGATGCTTATTACTGTGAACACATTATTGGACTTACATTTAGATTTCGTTGTAACATTTTGAATATCTGATGATGCCGTACAGGCGAAAACGTTCATAAAATTTCTTCTGTAAGATGTATTATCAAATAATAATTTTGAAAAAATGATAAATCATATGATTGAAAACTTTAAAATAAATTTATTAGAAAATGTAATCGATCCACTTATCACACTATTGCTAGAAACCAGTTTCGCGGCCAGACGCGCTGACCGTTACTCTACAGGTGTGGACATATTTAAGTATCACAAGATAGGAGTGCCATTTGATATTTCAAAGTGGGATGACTGGGAATGAGAGGGTGAAACCTAATGTGCAATTAAGATTGGCTTTAAACTTCCACCTCAATATCTAAATTGATGTTTTTTTTTAAATTCAATTTAAATTATACAGAGTAATTTACGAGGAAAGGTAAAAAATTTTGGATACGATATCTTAGGCCATTTTGAGTGAACAATTTCATATGAATAATGGCGGAGCTAGATGGATTTCTTTTTTGGTAAAACGTCTCGCCCCAATGTGAATCAGACGTTACCATATGAAGAGTCCACTGCAAGAATGATGGATGTCATTTTCTTGTCGAAAATGAACCAAGACTGTCAGTGCATAGCTTAAGACATATAGAATGTACATAGAGAGTTATATGGCATTAACACTGATAGTCATTGTATGTATGTATTTATTCACATTGCAAATGGGTATATACCCGGTGGCAGTGGTAACTAATTACACTCAATAATGACGATTAATAATAAACACAACTAATAAAAACAACAAAAACAATACTAATAATAATAATAATAATAATAATAATAATAATAATAATAATAATAATAATAATAATAATAATAATAATAATAAGGAGCATCCTAAATTAAATGAAGCATGGTCACTTAAAATAACATTTAAAGTAAATCTAATTTGTATCTTAACCCTAAGTTCGAACTAAGACCCACGAGTGTGACAGGTTCATACCTGCACAAGTACGTTTCGGTACTACACTTATTTCGCTGTCAACTCACTCACTGCACTGATTCTACCTGATTTCACTAACACTTCTAACCATTTCACTGTTCAAATACTTTGCATAGCCACTTTACTGACACCAACACACTTCACTTACACAATAGACTTCACTGACACTACACACTTCATTGACACAACACACTTCCTCACTGATAGAACACTTCAAATAACATGATATCAATTACACCCTTTAAGTAGTGTGCATAATATACTACCTCTATTAATAAAGTCCTTAAGCCTATTTTTAAATACATTTTTGGTTATTGGTAAAGCCTTTAGTAAGTCTGCAGGTAAAGCATTCCAGTCCCTGATAGTACGATTGAGAAAAGAAAACTTTCCAGTGTCCGTCCTCTGTCTTCTTTCCCTCAATTTATATGAGTGGTCGTTCCTTGAAGAGTAATTTGACGGCTGCAACCTATTTTTTATTTCTCTCCAGGCAGGCTCACCTCTGTATGTTTTGAACATTGCGCATAATCGAATTCGTGTTCTCCGGTCCGTGAGTGTGTCCCATTTTAATGGTGAATTCTTCTGACAACACTTGAGAGCCCGTTTTTGAATCTTTTCCAGTGCCTTATTATGTTCTAACCTATAAGGATCCCAACATGCAACACCATATTCCATTACTGGACGAACTAGTGATTTATATGCAATCTCTTTGGATTTATCAGAGCCTTTCCTTAGTATCCTCATCACAAAGTGTAACGCCCTCCATGCCTTTCCCGCTGTGTCAGTAACGTGTTCCCCCCAGCCGAGGTCGCTGCTAAATATTATTCCGAGGTATTTACACTTGTTAACTTCCGGAATGGTTTCACCCCCTAACATATACGATGCGATTATTTTATTTCTTTTTCTTGTAAAGCTAATGGCTTTGCTCTTTAGAGAATTTATTTTCATTTCGTTGGCCATTGCCCAATCGTTTATTTTATTGAGGTCATTCTGAAGAAAAGTAGTATCATCATGACTTTTTATTTCCCTATACACGATACAGTCATCCGCGAATAATCGAACCCTGGACAAGATGTTAACTGGCAGATCATTTACAAAAGCAAGGAATAGAAGGGGCCCCAAGATACTCCCCTGCTGGACCCCGGAAGTAACTTCTATTGGGCTCGATAATTCCTCCCCCACCCGTACTCTCTGAGTGCGACAAGTTAAAAATTCCTTGATCCACTGGACTACTCTGAAGTCAATCCCCGTTGATTGTAGTTTAACCAACAGTATGTCATGTGGGACTACATCGAATGCGCGTTTAAAGTCAATAATCACTGCATATGTTTGGCTATTTGAATCTATTCCGTATGCTAAACCCTGACATACAGTTACTAACTGACTCTCACATGAGTAACCCCCCCCCCCCGAAACCCATGCTGACAATTATGTAACCAATTTGCATCATTCCAATGCTGCCTTAGATATGCTGAAATCAAGTGTTCCATCTGTTTGCAAACCACAGAGGTGAGGCTGACCGGTCTGTAATTTTTTGTATCTGAGCGAGACCATGACTTATAAATTGGCACCACTATTGCATCTTTCTAATCTCGCGGGACAGTACCATTATTTATTGATATTTCAAATATACGAACTAGATAGGGAATCATGGCTTCCCTTCCCAATTTTAACATGTCTCTGGCGATACCATCAGGTCCTACTGATTTAGCCTATGAGTTTTCAATTTAGAGATCCTTCTCCTTATGTCCCTAGACTTGATAGAAAACTGACCCGTATTTTCCACAGAAGCTAAGTTAGGTATTATTGTCCTCATCCCAAAAACAGTGGCAAAATAGGAATTTAGTTTCTCTGCTTTTTCTCTGTCCTGTACAATAAATTCATTGAGGTCATTCTTTAAAGGGAGGCTCTAATAGTTTTCCTTGCGTCATCTCTTCACATATTTATAAAATTCCCCCCACCCATTTTTTTCACCTTTGGAAAGTTTATTTAAGTAATTTTCCTGCGCTATCTTCTTCGCATTAAGCAGTTCTTTCGATAGTTGTGTGAATTTTGTTTGTTTTGCAAAGCTTTCCTTGCGCTGGCTGTAGGATTTCCTTAGTTTTCTTTTCAGTTTCCGTATGTATGTATTATAATATTCCGGTTCGGGATTGTTTGATAAGCGTTTAACCGGGATAAATTTCTGTATTCCTGTTAATATAATCTGCTTGAACTCCGCCCAGCATTCTTCTACACTACTGCCCTTTACAACCCATAATGAGTACTTTTCTCTAAGATAATTTTGGAAGTCTTCTTTGTCCGCTTTGTTATATTGCAAGATATTCTTGATCTTTGTACCGCTTTGCTTGTACTTAGCATTCCAAAATATTTCTAGAATTACCGCGTCGTGGTCACTAATACCTGGAATCACTTCAATACCTGCGACTATTTCTGAGGGTCTTAAAAGAAATATGTCTAGTAAGGAATCTCCCCTTGTCGCCCTATCTGTTACTTGTATTAAGTTATGTTTCCAGATGTGTGCGTTTACTAATGACTGGGCTTGACCCATCCCTCCCTCTACTGTACCCTGCCAGTTTACCTGGGGCAAGTTTAGGTCCCCCACGATGATAACATATTGGGCGCGAATGTGTCAGTTTTCCAACATATCTCTTATTTTACACAGTACGTTCAAGCCTTCTTTCGGAGTCCTGTATAAACCGATGATGTGTAATATGTTTCGTGAATAATCATCCGCTATGTCTACACCCAACATTTCGAACTCCGAGTCCTTAAAATTTTCAGCGCTCTGTAGGTACTCTTTTACACATATAAAAACTCCTCCCCCTGTTCCTACACGGTTGCGTCTGTATGTTACATAATCGTTTCTAAATACTTCTGAGTCTGTTATTTCGCTGGAAAGCCTTGATTATGTTCCTATTATGACGTCAGGATTATGCGAATCTACTAAGTTCCACAATTCAACTGATTTATTATAAATACTTCTACAATTGACCTACAGCACTACTAAAGACTTACCATTACATGACATAATATTTCTGATCCCTATTGTTTCCGCTGTGGCCGCCGCTACCGCCTCCGTCTCTCCCGTTGCCCCCGCCGTCGCCGCTTCCTCCGCCGTTGTAATAGTACTCGTACATACTATTTGCCGCCGTCATTCCTGGTCGTTGCTCCTCTCCGTTGCCGCCGCCCTCGAGAACAGCGATCCTAGTCCCGTCGCTCCTCTTCGATTCAGATGTACTCCGTCACGTCCCAGGTCCCCGTCACCGATCCACGAATTTTGGTCCACGAATGTTGCTCCCGTTCTATCTGCCACCCAGTCGAATGCCTCATTGAGTCGCCCAATTCGAATCCAATGAAAATCTCGTCGCCGCACTATACCGCTGATCAGTGGCGGCTTCTCAAGGGGGTTGCAGTTTTGTACACCCCCAGTAATGTTCCTAATTTCCGGGCTTTGTTACTATTAAAATATAATTTTATTTTACAATTTTCATTCATGACTATCTGCAGCTGGTGTCTTGTTTTGTACGTCTGCAGGAGCCCCCGAGCCTCTTGGTTTGCAAAGATGTTGAAAACCTAGGAAGGTAGTTTATAGAGATGTTCGGCTAGTGAGGGGATAGAAGGGTTAGAGGCGTAGTTTACTGCTTTCCTCATTGAGAAGGGTTTGTCGCAATCCCTGACATGGACACCAAGTCAGTGCAGAAGAAACTAAATTCACTGGGAAGCTATCTGTTTCAACTAAACATTAGTCCGAAGTAATGAGCGTGAAAAATGTATTCATTCGGCTTGTGCAACGAGCAGTCGCATATTTCGCATATTACTTTCTCAATCTACATGCACACAAACGGCACAATACATTAAGGAGCTTGTATTTTGCTTTAAAGTTCGAAGAGTTGTCGTTCTGACAATAAGTACTGTTATCTCCCTAAAGCCTACGAAAGCTGCAGTTGAATTTTATGAACGAAAACGTTGAAAATTGTGCTTGGTAGCATTCTGATGACGATTCTGTGCTCAAATGTTTTTCATGAGGGTAAATAGCAATATAGAGAGCTCCACTTTTGGACTTTCTGTATAAATAGGTATGCTTGTATTTAGTCATTTTACTTATTAATTGCATATAAATTAGCTTTATATGTATACGCCCTCAGGTATTAATAGGCCTAGACGGTTTTAAACTTTAAAGTAAAGTATGTTTAACTCCTCTCCGATTACCATTGTGCACCACCATATTTTCAAACCACAAGCCGCCACTGCCGCTGATAAGTATCTTTGCCTGGGGTACAGCTCCTTCGTCCTTACTGCCAAGTCGTACATATCTCCCATAACGTATTCAAAACGTCGCCTCAGGTCATTGGTCCCCACATGTAATATTACAGTTTTCTTGTCCCTTTTCTCATCTTGCTCCAATTTGTGTTTCACTTCGTCGACTCGTATCCCCGGGTAGCACAGGACTTCGAGGTCCTTATTTTCTTGTCCCACATGTCGCACCATGGAATCTCCGATCACCAAAATCTGCTTCTCCTCGCTCGCCTCCCCGTGTCGTTCCTCGCGTAGTCGCCTGTTCTCTGCTTCCATCTCTCTCAGCCGTTCTTCCGTCTGCTGCAACTTCACTTTTAATTCAGCCACCTCTTTCTTCAGCGATTCATCTGTGGTCACAACTATGTCCTTCATACATTCCTTACACCTCCAGTTCTCCTTAATATGCTGGTCCCTCTTGGGCTTCTGGAAGCTGAAATGAAACCACGTCGAACAAGTGCTGCACAGAAGACCAGTCCTCAAATTGTTTCTGCATACTCCGCACTCCACCGCTCCTGGGTTCAGTTCCACTCCTCCAATCACCAACAGCATGGCTAGTATCAGAATCACAAAACTGCCTAGTATCGGTTCCGCACTCCCTTGGCCCGAAACTGCCGGGATCCACTTCACCGACCGCGCCGCCCAGGTACCGACCCTCGCCCGGTAAACTGCAAGATCACATCCCATTCTACCTGCACTCTAAGACAACCTGTTCTCGACGACTACCTGATCTCGAATTGTCCAGTAATGATCGGAAAACCTCAGTTAAGTTTTGAGAACTAAGCATTTCAAACTTTCAATTGAGTCTCCTGCAAAATGTGTTCCAAATGACATCCATCATTCTTGCAGTGAACTCTTCATACGTTGATGACGTGAGACAAGGTCACCGATCGCAATGAATGACGTAACATTGGAATGGACATTTTGAGCGATGTGGAGAGAAGTTCATTCACCTCACAAACCAGGTGGTGGGGCATTATAAATGTCCAATCGCCTGCCCTTGTCTGATGTAATGATACAGAACCCGCACATAATACAAACGCTGTATCACTTATCAGTTCACAGCAGTTCAGTCAACTACCTACAGTACAGTAGTTATAGAAAGTGTTAAGTTGTGTTTTTCAAGATGCCTTATAAATTTTCGACTGCAGAATACGCCGATATTGTGTATGTTTATGGTTTGTACGATGGAAGTTCCATGCGTGCCATCGCTGAATATGAACGACGCTTTTCGAACAGAAGGGTACGAGATCGAAGAGTATTTTACTGTCTTTGGAGTTGGATGAAAGACTTGGTATACCAAAGGAAGGTGGAAACGAGAGAGGCGCTAATCGACTGTATTTTGGATGCTGAACACCACATAAAGAAACAGCCACGAGAAAATCTCCGCGATTCACGCCAGAGCGCAACAATACATTGAAGTAGAAGGAGGTACCTTTGAAAATGGGCGGAAACATCGACCCCGAGACTAGAATATTAGATATGTATGCAAATGTGAATATAAACTTTAAATTTGTTCGTTATCAGTCTCTAAATGCGAGTTAGTACAATGGAATCCCAGACGTTTTTGTGAAATCCAAAGAGCCATATCTCCGCAACCGTTCGAAAACGGACCCATATGGATACGAACTTTTTGACTTAGAATGACTTCAGAATTCACATCCTAAATTTTTTACCTTTCCTTGTGAATCACCCTTTATAGTTATAATGACTGGAAAGTTTTGAAATGAAAAACCTCTTGTAATTATGCAATAGAGGGGAAAACAAAGAATTGTACGCATATTGAAATTCAATTCAGTGATATTTTTGACATGTTGCTAATGTAGTATGTGAGTGTACATATATTATGCCAATGAAAATAACAGTGTATTAATTCTAAAATATTTGTCTCTCAAAATAAGAAGATTTTGTTCATGTCCGAAATAGGCTATATTATTGCACAATTATATCTATATAATTATGTTGCCAATGTTGTATGTTAAGCCAACTGAAAGGAACAATCTTTTAATTTCTAAAACATGTATCTCTCAAAATATTATTTTTTATTTAAAAAAATGGAATTGCGAGATCATACTGTATCTTTAATTTGTACATAAAATATAAAATAATATAATTGATATTCTGAATTTGTGAGATGTCATATTTTAATTCAAGTCATATTTAAAAAATCGGGTACGATATAAGCGGGCGAACAATGTTCAAGGGGTGAAAAATCCTCGTAAATAAATTAAATTACGTGCCTTATTGAT
Source organism: Periplaneta americana (assembly GCF_040183065.1). NCBI lineage: Eukaryota > Metazoa > Arthropoda > Insecta > Blattodea > Blattidae > Periplaneta > Periplaneta americana. Next base: position 115,895,420 of record NC_091120.1, on the reverse strand, counting down.
TTTAGTACGGCCGATAAAGTGGAAAATTTTAGTTCACCACGACACCCCAAGGGATTCAAACTGAGAATAAGGAAATTTCCTATTTATCGTCAATAAATTGTCTTTAAAAAGGTCAAATGAAAACATCCATGGACAAGTAATCATATGAAATGTATGTCAGCACAGCTTCAGCTCAATGTGGTACATTGAGTCAACTCTAAGCGGGGTATAGGGATCGAGGGGTGTGTTCTTGTTTAGCTAAATTTCAAGACAATGCAGATTCAAAACAAGAACAGTTGAACGTAAGGCACATGATGTAATGTATTCTTTTTGGTGTCTGAACTTCAGCTGTTTGAAACTGAGTTATCCCTGGCAGATATTTTAACTAAGAAATTCATTAAACCATGTAAGTGACGCTATATAAAGATTAATCTTTAGGGACGAAGAAAGTTCGGTAAAAACAATTTTATTAGTTTTAGTTTTCTATAGCTGAATTACTCAGATCTCCGAAAGTCTAAAAACAGAAAGGAAAGTCCGGGAAACGACGAGTGCTTTAAACTACTACCAAATAAACGAGAACATTGAAAACTACAAAAGCAAATGGACTGAGCATTTGAACAGGATGATCAGTTCTAGATTATACCTCTACCACATAAGCGTTGGCAATATAAACCTGTCTATCGCTGTGGACTAGCGGTTAGCATGTCTTACCATAAAACGAGCGGACCCGTCTTCAAATACTGGTTGGGACAAATTAGCTGGTTGAAGTTTTTTTCTAGTTTTTCCCTTCAATCCATTAAGAGCAAATGCTGGATAAATTTCTGCGCTGAATCCTGGACTTATTTCGCTGGCATTATCACCTTCATCTCACTGAGACGCTAGATAACAATCGAAGTTGATAAAGCGTCATAAAATAAATCAATTAAAATACACTGTGTTCCGCTTAAAACATGAATAAAAGAAATGGCTATAATTTAAAATATATACTTCAAACAGAACTAAATGTATGTACGCAAGTCTAGTTTTACAGGTAAAGCTTCCTGTGACGCAGACTTAAATAATTTCAAAGGAAAAATTATTCCGGAGCCAGGTATCGATCCCGGGACCTATGGTTGAACGTATCAACGCTCTGCCAACTGAGCTACCCAGGAACTGCACCAGACATCAACTCAATTTTTCCACTTATATTTACACAACTCGAGTGGGCTGATAAGACGACAGAAACCCTCATCGAGTGCACACAAACTCTGTGTGACTTGCAATTGTGGTTTTCTGTTAACGTATCTACAGTAACGTATATATTATGCAAGTCTAGTTTTTCAGTTAAAGCTTCCTGTGAAGCAGACTTGAATACTTTCAAGGGAAAAATTGTTAAATGTATCAACGTTTGGTAGTGCATATCTTGCAATTTATGTAACAATGATTATCATGGATTATGGATCATGAAGATTGAAATAAATACATAATAACAAACTGTTAATTCTTTGAAACTAGAGCTATGTGGACGTTTGAACAGAAAATCTCGTGTGTTCTTTGGTAAAAAGAAACAAAATCTATGAAGTATGTAGAGTACAACGCCAAATTCGTCGAGAATACAATCTTCAAAGACACGATCCCATTCCTGACTATAAGAGTATAGTGGCCTGAGATACAAAGTTCAAGCAAACAGAAATCTTGTTGCCGAAAACTGGTAAACATTCTAAGAAAAAGAAATTCTGAAAAAAATATTGAACCTGCTTTACAAGAAGTCCTTTAAAATCAGCTTTGCAGCTCTAGCTTCCTCCCAGTACGGTTCATAATGTGCACAAAAAGGCTCCATTTGTGAGCATACATAATTCAAATAACACAGCGGATCAAGCTCGACGATAAAGACAAAAGGCTAACCTATGTTGCGAGTGTTTTAGAAAGAACTGACAAAGGTAATTCGTACTTACTTATGTGTGTTTCTCTGACGAATAAACTTTCTAAATATCAGTTAAATTCAATAAACAATAAATAGCAGAATGTGGGCAAGCGATAATCGGCTTGTTGCGTTTGAACACGAACGTGATTCGGCCAAAATTAACGTCTGGTGCGGCTTAATGAAATATCGTGTGATAAATCCCTTATTTTTGCTGAACCTACAGTGACTGTCACAAGCTATCCAGGCATGCTTGAATTCTATATTGTGCCACAGCTTCCTGCTGGTAACATTTATCAACATTTATCCTCCTCACTTCGCATGGCAAGTTCGCAGTTTTCTTAATGACAACTTTCTGAGACAATGAATTGGTGGAGGAACCGAGACCATAGCTTGGCCGCCAAGGTCACCAGATCTAACATCTTTGGACTTTTTCTTATGGAGATTCGTAAAGGATCAAGTGTATAGAACACCAGTGGCTGAAGTCAATGATTTGAAGCGCAGAATCCACCTTGCGATTCAAAAGTTACTATTGATATGCTGAGAAATACCTGAAATGTTTAAATCCATTTTAGGGCCGGTTGTATAAAGACGGATGACTTGAGATTAATTTAGAACCAAGTTTAGAAAATGAACTGAGATTACGACTTGATTGCGTTGTATAATACTGAACTCGGTTTATATTAATCTCAGTAGTTGAAGTCTGATCTGAGTTCTGAAAAATGGACGTTGCAACACAGCAAAACGAATTACGAAATTCGTTTTCCAGTTGGATAATACCCAACAAAACGACTCAGTTTCCAGCAGCCCGTGACAATGAAGTGACTGCACGGCACGAGTAAATTATGGGTGGGAATGTACTTTAGAAACAACTATCTGCAAATTTCTCGCAAAAAGAAAAGGGTAAACTGTTAGATATACTTCTGTTAAACATTATAGAAAATAAAAATACCGATTCTGTTACTTCCAAATCTAAGGAAAAGACTCGAAAAGAAATTGTAACTGAAATCAATGCTACGAATATAACTGAAATTTGTATATCCTCCCACGCCACACACGAGACTGATGTCTGATTTCTCTTGCTTTATTCCATGACCAAATGAAAGTGATGGAAGGAATAACTTTAAAAATATTCACGCAGCACATATTATTACGTTTTAATTATTCCATAAGGTACATTTTCTTATTATTGACACAATTATTTTTTCATAAATTCGAAATGTATTAAATGATCAAAAATTTCATACATGTTTACTTTAAATGATAAATAACAATAAACTTTTGTATTTTGGGTGCAAGCTAACATTTCTCATTAATGGTATCCATAACCTCACTTTTGATAAATAATAAATTTCACAACCTTTAAACAATGTTATTTAAATAACTATAATAGAAAATAGACTCACCTCTATAAAGTTGTTGTACACAGTTAGAATACACAAAATAGGCCTACTTTCCTTATGTTTCAGAAGCAGTTAAATATTAAATATGAATATTCATATTCATACTATTATTATCATCGTACGACTTCAGGTAGTGTTTTTCCTCACATTTCTATACGGTCCACCACTACCCTTGATTACATTCAATCAGATATCCTAAAATATTTCTCCTATCATCTATATCTCCCCATTTCTCCCAATTACCTAAAGTTAAACCCCATTTCAGTTTATTTTCTTGCTCCATCCTTTCTGCTGTACAGTATTTTCAGTTCTTCATCTTCTTTATCTTCCCTGAATTCCTACCTGTTTAAGCCTAACTTACTCTTGTTTGCAAACACTCTCTGCTACAATCTACTCATCTATCTCTACTATCATTGTCATCTTTCATTACTATTATCCCTAATTTTCCCTTTATCTTAACCCTTCTTTTCTCTGATTAATATTCACTAATTTTTCTTGTTCCTCATCTACATTACTGTTTTATATTACTTGTCTCATTTACTGTTCCAATGTTCTACTGTTTGTAATACTTCAAATACTAAATATGAATGCTTCTGATCCAGGTTCAAGGAGATTAATCGAAGAAAATGCAAGAGTTAAGTATGAACTTAGATTGAGATAACATGAACTTGGATTAGCATTTATACAACAGAAAATACAGCTTTAACTTGATTGGAGACCATTTTTAACCTTTAATCTCGGTTCAAACCGCTCTTTAATGTATCAATAAATGCTAATTTACAATTGAAAAGTTTTCATTAGAACTATGAACTTTCATTTTACAGTTTGTTATTATTTATTCATTTTTCAACCTATATTACAACAATTGTTACAAAAATTGCAAAATCTGCACTACAAACCTAGATACATTTATTTCTCTTTGACGTTCTATATATTTTAATTTTATCCATTTTTAATGGTGTTTGCAATGCGGCACGGTGTGTATAGGCTAACCCCAGCGGAATGAGTTACTTGGGAATGCCTTCTTAACGCTGGAATGAAGAAATGTAAGCCTATTGTACGTAGTTGCTACAGGCAGAAAATGCCTGAAACATGGTGGTGGTGATGATGATGATGGAGAAGAAAAAGATTTCAAAATATTAAGCGCAAATGGTAGAAACTGATTAGCAGGAGAAAGGCTTCATGCTTGTAAAGCTATGATATTTAACTTAATAATGATTTCAATTGCGGAACTACAGTAAACATGCTGATAAGATGAATAACAATAGATTTTGAAGAATGCGTCCGCTCCCTGTTATTGTTCATAAACAGCTCCCACCTGCTTAAAGAGCACTCAGGTGGGCAGATATTAAGAATGTTTAAATATGCACACATTTTATCTCCTGACAGTGTTCATACCGGAAACCGTCTTATTAGCTATTTGTTGCACACAGATATCCGAGCAGTAAAGCAGGTGTCGTGCTTGTTGTTGTTCCGTAATTGAAGTTGTAATCTTCGTTTTAGGACCACTAAGGAGTTCTGCTTGTGAAGATATGCATTGACAAAACGAGTTACTACTCTCTCCGCTTACGGAGCTGGCAATTACGTGACCAGATAAGTTCCAGGAAATGGACTCGCTCACATACGAGGCACTTATTTGTTCATGGCTTTGGAATGCTATTACACATATAGTGTGAAAAGATGAGCTAGCTATTTAGCAGGAATATCTAATAGTTGATGAATTGATATTACTACAGCGGTTGTTAAAGTTAGTCTACAATGTTAATGCAGCTTCACCCCTCGTCAAATGACCTTCACTGTAACGTGATATGACAGAGAATAACAATCTAATTAATCCTGGTCTGGATGTTAGATAAACACAAATTTCAAATATGAGTAATGCGAACTGACAGCGCGACACTGCAGGGAAGAGATTCCGCAGACTATAGAATCAGCATTATATCTCAGTAGAGATGTTTTGGAATTTTAGGAACTACCTTAATATGGCATATTAGAGAAAGAGAGTACAGTAGTACGTTAAGTAAAAGATTTGGAGATTTTCACAAAAATATACGTTCTCAACATTGATAATGTCGAAAAATCGTTACGGTAAAATCATACTTCTACCTGTCCATCCGTCTACGTACAAGTACATTAGACAAAGAATAATGTAGTAGTTTAAACAGTAAATTTGGAGGCTTTTAGAAAAATACAAGTTTTCAGTACGTACAATTGTCAAAAGAAAAAGTGGCCGCACTCCTGAAACAAAGTTCCCTTCGGGTATCTTCGCTACAATTCGGAGTCAGGTGATGTTACATGTTGTTGGACCACGTTGCCTGATATCTACAGTTATAATTGTAGTATTTTGTGTGTTATTCGATAGCGTAATGGTAGCGTTCCGGCCTCATATTTCTGAAGTCCTGCGTTCGACTACAACCTCGTGCTTTTTACGTTCTTTTTTGTTCTGTTTTTGAGAGAGACAAACTATACATAATGACTCCTTTCTCTTTTGCGATTATTTTAGTAATTAACATCAGGTTCATTAATATATTATGCCATGACTTTATCATTATGATATTGTGGCTGCAAATGGAAAGAAAAAAGATTTTATTCTCAATAAAAATATCTTTCGTGGCATAAACAAAACAAATTTACTGGCGTCGGTCTTAAAACATTCAAACAATTAAGCGTTCTAAAAACAAAACAAAAAGCCACAATTCAATATTTAGTCTATCTTCCTCTTATCTCGATCATCTTGCAGTCGAGTGGGCATGGAATCGACTTACTTACTTACTTACTTACAAATGGCTTTTAAGGAACCCGAAGGTTCATTGCCGCCCTCACATAAGCCCGCCAGCGGTCCCTATCCTGTGCAAGATTAATCCAGTCTCTATCATCACACCCCACCTCCCTCAAATCCATTTTAATATTATCCTCCCATCTACGTCTCGGCCTCCCTAAAGGTCTTTTTCCCTCCGGTCTCCCAACTAACACTCTATATGCATTTCTGGATTCGCCCATACGTGCTACATGCCCTGCCCATCTCAAACGTCTGGATTTAATGTTCCTAATTATGTCAGGTGAAGAATACAATGCGTGCAGTTCTGTGTTGTGTAAATTTCTCCATTCTCCTGTAACTTCATCCTGCTTAGCCCCAAATATTTTCCTTAGCACCTTATTCTCAAACACCCTGAACCTATGTTCCTCTCTCAGAGTGAGAGTCCAAGTTTCACAACCATAAAGAACAACCGGTAATATAACTGTTTTATAAATTCTAACTTTCAGGTTTTTGGACAGCAGACTGGATGATAAGAGCTTCTTAACCGAATAATAACACGCATTTCCCATATTTATTCTGCGTTTAATTTCCTCCCGAGTGTCAATCGACTACTCTTTGCAAATAGCGACTGTTCTTAGACACGATATTCCAGGCATTCTGAACATACATACATAAGTGTTCTGCCCATGGGCAGGTCTTTCATTGCAAACCCAGCAATCTCCAATCTTTCCTATTTTCTGCCTTCCTCTTAGTCTCCGCATATGATCCACATATCCTAATGTCGTCTATTATTCTTTTCAACCAGAAACCCAACCAATTCCTTTTTCTCTTTATAATCAGTTTCAGCATCATTCTTTCTTCACTCACTTTTTCAAACACAATTTTATTTCTTATTTTGTCTGTCCACTTCACACGCAACGTTCTTCTCCACATCCACATTTGAAATGCTTCAATTCGTTTCTCTTCATTTCGTCGTAATGTCCATGTTCCTTCCCCATACAATGCCACACTCCACACAAAGCACTTCACTAGTCTCTTCCTTAGTTCTTTTTCCAGAGGTCCGCAGAAGATCCTTCTTCTTCTATTAAAAGCTTCCTTTGTTCATGTTTGCAGTTTTTCTTGGGAAGGATAGGCCTAAATGCGGTAACATCCCGTTGCTTCCCGCACACCACTATCTCTTTCGCATCTTATTAGATCCCAGTGGGCTCAAGAGTGGAGATGAGGAGAGTGGATTTGAGTAATTGGGACCTCCGGACTTCACCGAAAGTCACGGCAAGGGTTAAATATTAGTTCTATCAGGATGTTTGACCCGATCAGAGACCGGGAAATCCCAATTAGCCTATGCCCCCCGCATCCTGACTAGCTTCTACGAATCATCAGAAAATCTTAGAGTGTGATTGGGCCAATTTTTCCGAAAAAGTTTCCACATTTTTGCCCTCGTAGCTCAGTGGGCGAACGTCGGAATTTAGATTTCAACGTCTGAGGTTCAATTCCTCGTTACTCCTTTTCATTTTATTGTGGTTCAAGATGGTATAATGTAATAATACAAAAAGAAAAACTAATACCAGTATTATGCAACCGGATTTTTCCAAACCTAATATTAAATTTATGTTATTTATATCGCTAAAAAATGATAACAGAATATAAAAACGTGAATAATATTCATATCGGAATTTCACAGATTTATTACAGATATATTTAAGAAATTGTAGAAGAATAGTAACTTAATTAGTAACAGTGTCCTATTTCTTCTTCGTGGAGCCAAATTTGTAACTTTTAAAAGTGTGGTTACTATGTTGAAGTGTATGTGTTGTAACGGATGCTTGATTTGTTATGTATGTGAGTCAGTTATGGGATGCTTGATGTCGTCGCAATGTCGTAATTATAGTTTGATTGTGTTTGTGTGACTATTGTGTATTAATTTATGATGTATGGTACGGAAAGCTGCATATTTGTGTTATGGAAGTGTTGCGTATGTGTGTTGTTAATGTTTTTGTATGTTTCAAATTGATATCTGATATTTGTTTTGCAATCGCAATGCCTAATTTACGGATTGTTTATGTTTTGTTTACATTGCGTAAGCTAATTTAATTTTCTTTCCATTTCTCTTTATGCTTATGTTTTTTGTGTATAAAACTATAGCCCTAACATACATATGTAAAATAGGGCTAACCTCCATTGGAGGTACAATAATAATAATTATTATTCATATTGTTATAAAACGATAACAGAATACAAATGATGACTTGAATTTTATTCATATCTCTAGAGAACGATAACAAAATATAAATAACGTGATATCCATAAAGAACGATAACTGAATATAAATCATAATTTGAATATCATTTACATCGCTAAAGAACGATTAAAAAATAAAATGAAAACTTGAAGAAGGCCCGAACCAACATTGAACAAGCACTCTACTGCTGGTCTACGAGGCGCAGATATGGAACACTTCCATAGTTCCGGAACTGCTTGTACAAGCACATGCATCGTGTAACATCGCCGCGGCCCGAAGTGGACTTTGACAATATTCGCTGTTCACGAGTGCGGCCACTTTTTTTTTTTGACAACTGTACATCTATTGCCATCGTTATGGCTAAACTCTCTCCCTCTTTGTCAATCCATCAACGTACAATTATTTTGTATACATATTCTTTTGTCAGTCTGTATACAAACTTTTCTTCATTTTCTCTAAACGCTGAAAATACTTTATTCAAACTAAACTTGTAAAAAAAGGCTCTTAATCCTGGAAAATACATACGGGATATGTGATAATTTTCTTTGAAACGTAACGGATTTTCAATTAGAAATAGCGTAAAATCATTCTTACGAACACACAAAAAAACACGTCACGGGTGTTGACACAGCCGCAATGTTTCCGCGCAAGATACGTCTGAGTGGATCGCTGAGCTAGACTGAGACTATAATGTTCGTTTTTTAGAAGATTTTGTTTGTCAGAGACAAGCTTTACATTGGCTAAGATAAGTCTATGTTCGCTGAAACTAGTTATAGGTGTACATCTTGATTACACAACTTTTAACACTGTATCACTGTTCTGAGAATGACCTATAAAAGGTCGAAACATGTGAACAAGGTACTCTAGAATTTAACACAAGAAAGTCTTATCATACATATTCCGAAGTGAAACTAGTTCTTGAGGACAACTATCAAAATTATTTTCGTTCACACTTCTCTACATTCTGTAAATTAGTAGTATATTACTCTAGCACAACTTGTAATCCTGAGTCGAATGATACCAAAACGATCGCTGTACCACGTGTCGTTCCCGAATTATGGCCGTTTACTGGTGCGTAATATAACGTTTTCTTCCTCTATAACAGACATGTTCAGCGCGGACACTTCCAGTGTTTAAACAAGGTGCAAGGTGACAGAAGCGCATGTAAGCACATGCTTAAATAATATTCTACGTTACTTTTGTACCTCGTTTGAAGGCTGGAAATGGCCGCGCTGGACATGCCTGCTCCATACTGGCGCTACCTTCCATCACTCGCATTTATTTATAATTTGTATGGTTTAAATAGATATATAATTAATTTTTCACATAATTGTATAGACGTGACATAAACACACGTATTATGCAAACTTTGCTTTAAAATAATAATTATTTTCTGTTTACGGGAATCTGTATGTAGAGTGGTACTGATTTTAAAACGTATTTTGTGATTTATAATGAGATCACAAATATTTTAGAACTTTGCTTCATTGGTTCACTCATGCCTAGCATTCGGTAATGCTTTAGCAGTAAATCCTGTATTACCGATTTCTAATCATGGGGTACAGATTTTAATAATTTACACGTTCTCTACAATAACAACTTAACTATTGTATGTCGTTTTTCCGCTACCAGCATATATTGAATCTTTAATAACTAGACATCGGATTTATTTGCAAATGCATATTTAGTTTGTTTTTATTTGTGATATGGAATTAGCTTTTGCAATATATTTAATGTTTTTCTGTTTTTGTATGTGAAATTTTATAGTGATTATAATTGCATATTTCCAATCTTACTGCATATTTCGCCATTTTTCCATGCATCGAGCATATTATGCATGTATTTTTTAATTTTTAATTTTAAAAATAATATTTAAACACATTAGTGGCAATATAATAAAGTCCTCAATATGGAGCAACCCGTAAGGAGCCTTGCCGAGTGCTACTGACAAAATCACGTGATATTACTGGGGATGTTACCTATTTACAGCTAAAAGTACGAGTGTTTGCGAGGCCCATCCTGAGGTAATGCTTACAAAGAAAAATTTACAGACTTCCCATTAGGCCTACTCTCAGAGCCAATACGTACCCGCTTGGGTACGTGGGTTGAAGCTGCTCTTTCTATTCAGATAATTTTAATACAGTTAAATAAATCGTTGGTGCGCTAAATGCAACTGTAGTTTTGTGAATTCAATGTTCACAATTGGCTGTAATCAAGGCATATTTTAAAGTTATAGCTGAATCCACAAAATAGAAACTCGAAAAATGTGGTTTGTCGTTACATGAATCTTTATCAATCCTCAATGAGGTTTAGAGTAAACTTCAGAGTGCTCCTTTAAAGTATGCAGAACAATTAAGTGGTAAATTGTACGCTGTTTTAGGGAGAAATACTGACATTAAAGTTTTATGTTTTGGCGAAAACATTGTGCTTCCAGAAAAAATTTCCCCAGAACTAGTAAGTGCATTCAAATTATGCTAGTAACATCTGTAGACATGGAAAGGTCCTTCTCAACATAAAAACTTGTGTTAAATGATAAACGCCATAAACTTACCCCTGAGTATTTGGAGAAAATAATCATTGTGTACTGCAAATACAATTACAATGACCAGAATGACGTCTAAGGAAGAATGTGCACTGTAAATACCAAAATGCATTAGCCTAGAATTAAAATTTTTAGTGCATGTTTAGTGCATATTTTCGAAATGATAGAGCATATTTTAAATATTTTGAAAGCATAATTGCATGCATATTTTAGATATTTTTAGTGTATATAAATCCGATGTCTATTAATAACACATCTCCCGCCTGACAAAATATTGTTCTCCCCCTTCTAACAAACATAGCAGCCTCTAGAAACATTTTAATGTCGTGCGGAATACTGTTATATTAGCTCTAAAATTTTTATGCTCTGTATCTCAAATTAAACACTTTATTGTAAAGGTCTGTTCAGGAAAAGGCCTCAATTACAGAGAAAGGGAAATAAATAATTGAAGAGGACACAGGAAAACAATCAAAGTTACAGTTCTCATAAGGGTGATGACACTATCTAATTCACTATATTACTGTAAACTTTAGTGTTTTCTTATCAAAACTGGTAAAGGAGAAATATCACCACGGATACAGTCATCATTTCCTACTTTTTTCATTAGAAAGAGCAATAAATTTTTAAATTATATACTGAATTAGATGATGACATCTCCCTTAAGAGAATTATGACGTTGATTGGTTTTCCCTTCTACTCTTCAATTCTGTAAACAATAATTGATTTTTCTTAGGAAAATCTTTTTTCCGTCGTTACTAACTTCACTACACATTTATCTATTTTATCCTACGTAATATAAATAACTTGAGGTGCAAGGGGTAGTGACGTGCATTCTATAACCTCTCCTACCTTATTCCCAACCTCACCTGCCCGCGGTGCACCCCGCTTTTAACTAACGAGGAAATGGGGACCGAGTCACGGAGGTATAACTGTTCCATCAAATAAGGAGGAATGCCATGTTGAAGGCCTGACTAGATAGAGGCTATAAGGTAGCAGTCCTACCACTAGTCTTGCTCTGCGGATGGCCGTAACCAACCCAGGGGACTTACAATTACTCGAAAGAACTTAGTTAAAGATGGCCGGACTGACACTGGTGACGACAAAGCACGAAATAAGATGATGATAAAGGATCTCAAAGTTGCGACATGGAATGTCCGAGGAATAACACATAAAGAGGAAGAGTTAGAGTCAGAGCTGTGCAGAAGGAAAATAGACATTGCCATTATTTCGGAAATAGAAAAGAAGAACAAAGGATCACATGAATTAGAAAAATATGTCATGATTTACTCTGGAGTCACACCAGAAACTTGGACATCGTTAGGAGTCGCAATTTTAATAAGGAAAGACTTAAAACACAAAATATTATGTTACCAATGGATTTCTCCATGAATCGTAACAGCAAGAGTTATAATGTTAGGATATACTTCCTTACTTCCTTACTTACTTACTTGCTTACTTACTGGATTTCAAGGAACCCGGAGGTTCATTGCCGCCCTCACATAAGCCCGTCCCTATCCTGAGCAAGATTAATCCACTCTCTAACATCATATCCCACCTCCCTCAAATCCATTTTAATATTATCATCCCATCTACGTCTCGGCCTCTCCAAAGGTCTTTTTCCCTCCGGTTTCCCAACTAACACTCTATATGCATTTCTGGATCCGCCCATACGTGCTACATGCCTTGCCAATCTCAAACGTCTAGATTTAATGTTCCTAATTATGTCAGGTGAACATTACAATGCGTGCACCTCTGCGTTGTGTAACTTTCTCCATTCTCCTGTAACTTCAACCCTCTTAGCCCGAAATATTTTCCTAAGAATCTTATTCTCAAAAACTCTTACTCTCTGTTCCTCTCTCAAAGTGAGAGTCCAAGTTTCACAACCATACAGAACAACCAGTAATATAACTGTTTTATAAATTCTAACTTTCAGATTTTTTGACAGCAGACTAGATAACAAAAGCTTCTCAACCGAATAATAACAGGCATTTCCCATATTTATTCTCTTTTTAATTTCCTCCCGAGTGTCAATTATATAGTTCCATTTCGTACTATATTCTGGTCACGAGACATAATCATATACTTAGCCTTTTCGGGATTTACTTCCAACCCTATCGCTTTACTTGCTTCAAGTAGAATTTCCACGTTTTCCCTAATCGTTTGTGGATTTTCTCCTAACATATTCCCGTCATCCGCATACACAAGCTGCTGATGTAACCCGTTCAATTCCAAACCCTCTGTATTATCCTGAACTTCCCTAATGGCATATTCTAAAGCGAAGTTAAAAAGTAAATGTGAAAGTGCATCTCCCTGCTTTAGCCCGCAGTTAATTGGAAAAGCATCAGATAGAATCTGGCCTATACGGACTCTCCTGTAAGTTTCACTGAGACACATTTTAATTAATCGAACTAGTTTCTTGGGAATACGAAATACAAATAAGAATATTATATAAAACTTCTCTCTTAACAGAGTCATATGCCTTTTTTGAAATCTATGAATAAATGATGTACTGTACCCTTATACTCCCATTTTTTCTCCAATATCTGTCGCATAAAAAACTGATCAATAGTTAATCTATTATGCCTAAAACCACACTGATGATCCCCAATAATTTCATCTACATATGGAGTTAAAATTCTCAAAAGAATATGCGACAAAATTTTGTACGACGTCAACAAAAGTGATATTCCTGGAAAGTTACTACAGTTAGTCTTGTCCCCCTTCTTAAAAATAGGTACAATTATGGACTCCTTCCATTGTTCTGGTACAATTTCCTTTTCCCAAATTGCAATTACAAGCTTATAAATTTTGCTAGATAATTCGTTTCCACCCTCTTGTATTAATTCTGCTGGAATTTGACTAATACCTGGAGACTTGTACTTTTTCAGATTTTCTGTCGCAATTTCGACTTCAGAAAGTGTGCGTTCCGGTATAAATGGCTCAGATGTTTACATTTCAGTTTCGTCCCTATAATTTCTCTTTGGCCTGTATATTTAGTAGTTGCCCAAAATATTTTTTCCATCTGTTCAGGATTGAATGAGCGTCTGCAAGCAAGTCACAATTCTCATCCTTGAACACGTTTGCCCTTGCCTGATATCCGTTTTCAAATTCCTTTATACCCTTATATAAATGCCGAATGTTTTTATTCTTACTATTTTTTTCTACCTCATTCAGTTTTTCTTTCAAGTAATCTCTCTTTTTATTCCTAAGTGTACGACTTTTTCCCGTCTTTCATTGAAATAATTATCTCTATTCTCCTAAATTAGATTCTGTAATAATTTCAATTTTGCCTGTTTCCTTGTATCTACTACAATGGAACAATCTTCATCAAACCATGGTTTGTGTTTCTTAGTTTCATGATAACCTATGCTACGTATGCTGAGCTGCAATTTTGATAATCTCGGATATTGTCCTACACGTTATTAACATCTAACTCTTCCTCAGCTTCGTCAGAAGTTGCTATAGCAGAAAACTTGAAATTTCAACCGGCTTCGTTTCCTCGTCGTTTAATTTGAGAATATTGAATCTACTAATATTAGCTTGTTGCTCTACTCGCTTGGCTACTGATAGTCTTTCTCTTAATTCTGCAATTACCAAATAATGGTCGGATTTACAGTCTCCCCCCCCCCCTGAAAGTTCGAATGTCTACTATACTAATATGTCTTCGTTTATCTATCAAGATGTGATCTATTTGGTTTTGTGTCATTCCGTCTGGAAAAGTCCAAGTATATTCTTATGTATATCCTTATGGGGGAATGTTGTACTCAGGACAATTAAATTTTTAATGTTAGGACATAACCTGACGATAATTGGAATTTACGCTGCAGTAGAAGCCAAGGAATTAGAAACCATAGGATTCTATAATACTTATCAAGCAATCATTGACAAAACAAATAAACAGAATTGTTTCATAATATCGGGTGATTTTAACGCAAGAGTAGAACATCAATCATTCAGTCAATACATTGGATCGGAAGGAGAACCAACTTACAATAATAATGGTAAACTATTGACAGATTTTTGCATATTCAATAATTTAAGTATCACCAACTACTTTCTTTAGACACAAAGACATACATAAATATACACGGGCAGCGAGAGGATTGAAGTCTATCATAGATTATGTAATAGCTAATAATAATTTAAAATGATTGTCGATGATACTAGAGTTTATAGAGGACGTGAAATCGATAGTAATCACTTTCTCGTAGAAAGAAAAATGAAATTATGTCACAAATGCGTTAGTATAAGTAAAAAGAAACAACATGTACAAAATGAAAAGGTATCAAAAAAATTTAAAATTCGCCTACTGGAAGATCAAAGTATACAAACTTTATATCAAACTAGAATGAAGAATAAGCTTAAACCCAACACTGGCGACATTGAGGAATACTGACAAAATTTAAAATAGGCAATTATGGAAGTAGCGTTTGAGAGTCTCGGTTAGAAACAAATCAAAAATAAAAGAGATTACGAACTTGGAATCCAGAATTATTAGAAATAGTTGACCAAAAGAAACAAGCCTATAAAATATATCTACAAACTAAAAAAGAGGAACATTATATCGAGTATAAAAAATTCAGAGATAAGGTTCGTAAGCTATCTAGAAAATACAGAAGGGAGGATTGGGAGAAATTTGTAAAAACCCTCGAGCGTGATATTACAGGAGCACAAAGACAGGGATTTAAAATATTTAAAACATTGCAAATGGAAGTAAAACATAAACTTAATGTTAATCTGATACCAAAAGAGGATTGGATTAATCACTATCGAAATCTATGAACTGATCCCAACACCCAAACCCAGGAGACTATTTTAGATATGACATTTGAAGGACAAACCGAGGAGCAAGATATAACAATGGAGGAATTAGAAGCAGTTTTAAAGAAGGCAAAGAACAGGAAAGCCCAGGACTCGATGATCTGAACATAGAACGTTTTAAATATGGGGGACCGACATTGAAAGTTAAATTATTAGAATTGTTTAATAATATTTGGCATTTCTTTGACATTCCAATAGATTGGGAAATCGGTCTAGTAATTAATGAACATAAAAAGGACATAAAAACAAATGTGATAATTATAGAGGCATTAACCTACTCTCAACTGCATCCACATTATACGCCAACATAATTAAAAAAAAACTATCGGCATTTAGTGAAACCTTTTTGGAAGAGGAACAATGCGGAATCAGGCAAGAAAGGAGCACTATAGATGCCATATTTACCCTACAATAAATTATTGAAAAAAGGAGAGAATTTAATCTTCCATCATATCTATTATTCATAGACTATGAAAAGGCATATGACAGTGTAAACCGAAATAAACTTTGGCAGATATTACAGGAGGAACATGTAGGGGAGAGTTGGTCAAAACGGGATACTTAACACAGAATCTTGTATATTTCCTGTTGAAGTGATGGGAAACAATTCAATTTTTACTTATGAATCCACTATTCTATGTACTTTCATAATACATTTTGATTTTCACTTCTAATGTTATAGCTAAAGTGGGAAAACAATTTTCTTGGAAAGTGCGCAAGTATCCTGTTTTGGCCGACTAGTTGGGTGAAACAGGATACTTATTTAAAATAAAGCAAATATTGTTAAGGACTGAAAAAAATGTGTGTGTTTTTATTATAATGCATAATAAACACACCAAAAAATGTTTTGCATCACCTGTCAACCAGACCTTCGATAAAAGATAAAAAGAAGGAAAGCTAAGGAATGAAAATGTATTATTTTTAACAGTTGTTGACAAAAAATAACAGTTGTTGACAAAATTATAGCAATGGTGTGGATGGCCAAATGGAAATTGAGTATTGGCTGGAGTACCAAATCTCTATCCTAGCAACTTCAATAGAGAGCAGTTCTTCCTCTTGCATTGACTCTTCGTGGCATACTGTCTACCACCACATTTATCAATTGTTGATCCATTCTCTCTCAATCTTCAACAGCAACTCTGCATAGGTCTTCGAGATTGCGTGAGGGGTCAGGGCGCGTAAGAATGGCTCTCTTTAGTTGAATCCAGACATGCTCAATTGGATTCATGTCTGGAGAACATGCGGACCATTCAAACCTGGCAATTCCTTCACGATTATGAAAGTCATTGATAACAGCCACACGATGGATTCTGGAATTATCTTCCACAAACATGAATCCTTTTGCGAAGTGCTGATTAAACGGTGCTACTAAGGCTTGAAGAATGTTGTCCCTATACTGTGGAGCCCTCAGCATTCCTTGGATCGACACCAATTTTGTCCGCGACCCCACATAATGCCACCCCAAAGCACCACTGATCCACTATCTTATTGCATTTGATTGTAGGGGTGTCTGAGTCGTGCAGCATACCTGATTCTCTCCAAACACGTTGTCGATGATTATCTGGCACAAGGCATATTCGGCATTCGTCCGTGAATAGAACTTTGTGCCAGTTTTGTACAGTCCATTGGTGATTATTTCTTGCCTAGGTGTAACGTGCCTAGGTGTAAGAGTTGGGCTTCGCCATTGATGTCTGGAGTGCAGTCTGCTATCATGTAATCGGGTTCATACAGTTTGATTGGATACACGTCTCCCTGTCGCACTTTGAAAGTCATTCCTAATCATGCCAGCAATATTCTCATGGCAATAATTCTCAGATATCGATCATCACATTCTGTTGTTGCATGTGGACGACCACTACGAGGAATGTCGTTGACAATACCTGGGTTTCGGAAGCGATTCCAGGTTCGTATCACATCACTCTGGTTGAATCCTAAGCTGCTCGCTACTTCCCTTGAAGACAGTCCTTCCTGACATGGAGAAACAATCCTCACACTGTTGAAGTTCGTAATTGACCGCCTTGGTATTGTTCAACCTCTTTAGAATGAAATAAAATTGTTTTACCCTGGGTTATTCGCTGAGAGATGAGATTTCTTGCACTTCTGTTTACATCTGTTTACTTTTTCAGTCGGTTTCTGGGGTAGACTTCTACTGTTTCTCAACATTGTTTCGTTTTTCAGACAGTTAAAAGGATAGCTTTCAAATGTTTTTATGGATATTTCTTGAAGTGGAGCGTAAATACCACTTCTACAGGTGATGCAAAATTTTTTTGATGTATTAGTAGTACTAAAATATGTATGTTAGCTTAAATGAAGAATATCAAATTATTATACGTAACGTCTATCCTGTTTGTTGACATTGATTCATAGTCCTATTGCAGAACTTTTCATTTACAAAAGTTACAGTAGAATTATTCGCAGTCTTCCAATTCTATACTACTGCACGCCTGATGAGCCCATTCTTGGCATTGAGTACACTTATTTCATCATACTTCTTCAGATTTTGAATTAGAGAATTCGTCGTTGTCTTCATCCTCTTCTTTCTAACTACTGTCATTGTTGGTAGTCATAGCGAGAACGTATTCAATTCAGAATTTAAAGTGAAATCCCACATATGCAATGCAAGTTGGATAAAACGGGATACTGTCCCGTTTTGCCAAACCATAGGGCATCCTGTTTTGTCCGACTAGGAGTTGTAAAGAAAAACATGGCGTCACAACAAAACGGTAAAAGCTACAGCGGTTTTCTTTACAAAGAATTAAAGACTAATCATGTTTTATTTATATGAGAGACTTACTTCTTCAACTCTGCAAATTTAATCCCAGAATGTTCCAATTAAAATCAGTCGGAACAATTTAGTTAAGCAGCTGATTTTAAACTTTTGTCTACACAGCAAAAATTAACGTGTTCGTTCTGCATGTGAGCACTGCATAATGTTCCCTTATAGTCTAAGAACAAAGTCCTCGGATCATTCGGTAAGTTGCAGCACTTTCTAACGAAATAAGTCGTGTATCCCGTTTTATCATACCATCCTGTTTTATCCAACTCTCCCCTACACTCACATATAATAAGAGCTGCACAAAGTTTATATCAGAACTCTAAAATCGAAATTAAATTACCAGATGGAGAAATAACAGAACCTATAAACACAGCCAAAGGTGTT
Organism: Periplaneta americana; assembly: GCF_040183065.1. NCBI lineage: Eukaryota > Metazoa > Arthropoda > Insecta > Blattodea > Blattidae > Periplaneta > Periplaneta americana. The sequence goes on along the minus strand of NC_091120.1, from coordinate 115,876,618 downwards.
CGACAAGGGTGTGAATTATCTCCACTTCTATTCAATATATATATATATATATTAATAGAATCGTTTAGGAATGGAAACAAACAGTAAACAATGGAATTCCGATAACAAGGAATAAAATAGTCTAAACTCTATTGTATGCCGATGATCACGTTTTACCATCAGATTCTGAAGACAACCTACAAATAGCAGCGTACCAACTATTTAAAATCGCTAGCAAATATGATATGAAAATCTCTACATCAAAATCCAAAACAATAACAATGTGTGGAAAAAATATACAACGGGTGAAAATTGATATTGATGGCAAAATTATAGAACAAGTGTCTGACTTTTCATATTTAGGAAGTGTATTTGCAGAAAATAAGAGTAGGCCTAATATTGATATTAAATTACAAAAATATAATAAATTGAACCATATAATGCAAAGACATTTTAGTATACAGATGATGACGGACACTAAATTAAGATTACATAACATTAAATAAAAACCTGCTCTGAAATACGGAAGTGAAATTTGGATTTTAAATAACAGAAACTCTCATTAACTTGAAGCAGTCCAAATGCGTTTCTTGCGTTCATTATTAGGAGTCACTAGATTAGACCCCAAAGGAATACTGTCATTAGAGAAAAACTTGAGTACCCAGTTTAACAGAGCAGATAACAGGATACCAACAAGAATAGAAACAGCATCTGCGGAGAATGGAAAGAACTAGACTCCCAAAATTAGCATTTCAGTAAGCTCCAACAGGACATCGAGATCAAGGACGACCAAAACTTCGGTGGAAAGACCAAGACCATCTTCGCTAGGTTCACCGTCACAGGACATTTTGACCTAAAACGAACCTATTCATGATGATGATGATGATGATGATGATGATGATATAAATAACTTATAACTAGACATCGGATTTATATGTAGGGGAAACCCGGTCAAAGCGGATAAGCTAAGAACACACAATGCCACAGGCTATATTTTGGTGCTCCCGAAATAAAATCTTCATGAAATTGGTTGACACATGTTGCCCACATATATAAAGAAACAGCAATTCGTTTCTCGTACCTACGAACAGTGTTATGATTTGAGAAAGAAAATATAGTTAATTATTCGCTTTGCCCGTGTACCCGGGCAAAGCGAATAATTAACCCGGGCAAAGTGACTATCCCTATAACACTTTCACATTTCTATTTAATTTTTATTGACTGATAATAAAATTAAATCAACACATAAACACGATGGTAATGAGTCATATTAGACGATTGGCTATGTTATTTACAGCTCATTACAGCACGTTAGATTAGTACAAAATACAAATTTGAACAAGTCGACGTTTCACTGGCACTGAAGACTTGGATTTCTTCTGCTTTTCCTCCTGCCCATAAGTTATTTCTCTTTCAACGTGTTTAATCGGTATAGATGTAAGAACTTCAGAGCGCTGACATTTTCTTCGTTGAACTCGTATCTTTCGAGCATCCACTTCTGGCACTGGTGTAAATCAAAAGAACTGACTTGGATTCTCTTGCTGACGATGTTGAGAGTTTTGGTGTAACCGGAACTGAAAATCTGAGTGTAATTGATGTATTGAATATTTCGTCAATCTCTGAAGATAACGACATCACAGATGTGGTTGATTCTGAGTGAGCATTAAGTGTTTCTTCAGCCGCTGAAGAAGCCGGCACCGCAGAATTTGTTAAATCTGAGCCAGCTGTCAATTCGCTGATTTCTGTCTCAAGTGAGAGATCTGTAAGTTCATCTGGAGCAAAATCTTCATCAAAAACACATTCTGGTTGTATGGCCAGGTAGCAGAACCACTGATTGGAAGATTTTATTTCTTCAAGTGCTTTCTTCATGGCTTCTTCAGACCATTTGACTCGTTCCGTCTTCCTCTTGAAAAATTAAATCATCTGAAAACACATTACGACCTTTTTATGTAAAAATGAAGATCAGTGTTACTGATTTATAATTTAATTAGTGTGACTTAATGCCTCCACTATGTAAAATGATGTAACGCGCTTTATTACAATAGACAAAAACATAAAAAAATACAGCTAACACTAATATAGTCAAATAAAGGTGGCAGGGCAGAGCGGATAAGTTATCGACTTTGCCCTATTCACTTTGCCCGCAGACGCCATTTTGCTTTTCATTTAAGATTATACAAACATAAACGTCAATAACTTTCTTCGTAAGTACGGCACTTTAGAAGTAATCGTATCGCCTATATATTATTATCACATAACAAACAGTTTCTGCAGTATTGTCTGTTTCTCTTACCTTGAAATATTTTAAGAAAACAGTCAATTTTCTTCAAATACACGCTGACTTCTTCTCTCACTAGCTAGAATGATGACAAGTCAGTTCCAGCAGCAAAATCTGGTTGTGATTCTTCCCCAACATAGCAGAAAGCGCTGCCTGTTGGCGTTTCTAAGAAATATAGATTATTCTCTTTGCCCGGGTTATTCGTTTTGCCCGGGTTCTTCCCTAAATGTATATTTAGTTTGTTTTTACTGGTGATATGGAATTAACTTTTGCAATATGTTTCATGTTCTTCTGTTTTTGTACGTGAAGTTTTATAGTGCTTATAATTGCTATTTCCTATCTTACTGCATATTTCGCCATTTTTCCATGTATCGAGCATATAACACATCTATTTTTTTTCATTTTTAATTTTAAAATTAATATATTCAAACACATTATCAGGTCAAAATTTCGAATAGGTTTGCCACTTTAGGAAGTTCCGACGAAGTTCAGAAAGAGTTAGATGTTAATAGCGTGTGGGAAAATATAGAAATAATATCAAAATTGTACTGCGGGTTTTTTTTTATTAATTCGGTTTAGAGTTGTTTTTAGTGACTGAATAAATATTTTTATTTCACTTATTTCTGGTTTAACAATATTTATGGCAGACCATAGGCTATTATGAAACTAAGAAAAAGAAACCATGGTTTGATGAAGATTGTTGCATGGTAGTAGAAAGAAGGAAAGGGGCAAAATTGAAATTCTTGCAGGATCCAGTGGAGGAGAATAGAGATTATGTCTATGAAAGACGGGAAGCAATTCGTACACTTGGGAATAAAAAGGGAGGTTACTAGAAGGAAAAACTGAATGAGATAGAAACAAATAGTAAGAATAAAAACATTCGAAATTTATATAAGGATATAAAAAATTTGAGAACGGATATCAGGCAAGGGTAAACGTGATCAAGGATGAGAATGGTGACTTGCTTGCAGACTCTTATTCAATCCTAAACAGACGGAAAAACAATTTTGGGCAACTACTAAGGGTGCTATTCATAGACATTTCGCAGCACGCGCTACGAGCGTACTAAGCTAGCCCCGGCTATCCACTGGCTACTAGTACAGAATTCAAATCATATCCTATCGCTAACACTGGTTTATGAATATAAAAAATGCTGCTAATCCATCGAAAGCCCGCGCTAAAAATGTCTATGAATACGGCCCTTAATGTACATAGGCCGAATAGAAATTATCGGGACGAAATTCAAATACAAACTGCTGAGCCATTTATACCCGAATCCTCACTTTCAGAAGTCGAAATTGTGATTAAAAAAAAAAAAACTTTGTATACTTTAGACATTTTTAGTGCATACAAATCCGATGTCTACTTATAACGAAGAAAATAAGTTGGTAGGCTATATGATTTTTGAAGTGGATAGCCATTTTGTGTTTTCGTGTTCAAATGAAGATCTATTAATTTTTATACTAAAACTACTATATTTTATGTGCATAATATATGAATAAATAAAGAACTTAAACAAAATCCGCCCGGTACTTTAGTAGAAATTTCTGTACACAGAACAACAGGCGAACAGGTGGATGATATGATTTCAACGTAAGTATAGAGTATATCCACCAATATCTTGAAATGTGCGTTTCGCATCATCACAATTCTTTTCTCTTTATACTTAGTTTAATAAGAAAATAAACACATATGGTATTCATTCGTCTTTTGTTACAAAGAGAATCATTTTATTATAATTTAGGAGAAATTGAGTCATAATAATGATAATAATGACGTAAACAATTAAATAAAAGGAAATATTTACACAGTTTAATTTACCTGCCCAAGAGATAAAAGGCACGAAACAAATTTTGTAAGTAGAGAAAAAAATAATGAAATACGAGGGAGAGTCAAAAAGTGTAACCTTAATAATTGTTTTATTAATTGAATATGTACAATAAGACTACAATCACTTTTCAACATAGTCCCAACTACGTTCAATGCAAGTGTTCCTGTTATACTATGTTAAAATTTATGAAGTGTTTGTAGGCTTATTATACATATTCAATTAATAAAACAATTATTAAGGTTACTTTTTGACTCTCCTTCGTATTTAACACACAACTAAGATTGGGAACACGGTTCGAACTCCACAATGACAAGATCGTACCATTTCCTTTATAAAAGAATATAGGTTCAAGGTAAGTGTAGAAGCTTCAGTGATGCCGAGTGGAAACAGCAGACTGTCGTTCCTGCTAGTGACTTAGTAGAATATTTTAAATACTGACGATGGACGCTGAGTGGCTTTCTCGAAGGATGGCGATTAGTGGCGATTCTTAACGAAGGACCTTTGCTATGTACCTCATTGGTATCTGTGGAATGATCCTGCCGGACATTCACTCATCACATCTCCACCTTCCAGGGGTTGCATGTGTAATGGACCCAGTTGCATGGTGTGTACACGGATGGACATTCGTCCGCTCCTCCGCGTATGCATTCACACATATACTGTATTCACGGATACGTAACATAATTTGTGATCATTATACAACTGGAGCCTTTGTGACTCTCAATGCGATAAAATGTTTTGTTGTCAAAATTAATTTTGCACTAAGTCTCCGATTAAGTTTCTGTGACAATATTTTTACTGAGATAAGGTACATAAAAAAGGAAAAAATATGTCGCGTGAATTGACGAAGAGAGGAGCACAAAAAATGCGATGAGGGCTTCAGTTCGGGCGTGTCAACGGACAAGCCTCGGCGGCGAGGTCTGCAGTTTTCCGGAAGACTGGCCAAGTGTGACCAGTGACGACGAGCGAACTTGCCGGCTGGTTGGCGAAGCAGTGCACCATGATAGAGTAGGAATCGCCTCGCGTTGCCTGCAAGACGGCACCGAAAGCGGCGCTTCAAAAATTAATTAAAGAGAACTCGGGAGGTTACGGTCAGTGCACTCCCCTTTATTGTGTTCAATACACGATGAAGAGCGTGATGAACTGAACCGCGCCGCCATTTTACACGCTACATTTCAGCGTCTTGTAACATAAATTTCAGTAATAAAAGCTCGGGTCATTTAGAAGAGGGCACGACAAGTTCCATTTATTTACACATAATACATCATGTTGGAAGAGAATATTTATCTGAGGAATATGTCTATTGTACTGGTATGCAATTAAAATGTCAAAATTCGTCATATCATATATAATTAGTTCTCCACAACATTTTACGTAAGTGTTATAACAGTGACAGCTGCCCAAATCCAAAAACAAGTTCGTCACTAAAAATAAGATAACAGACACGTACGAGAATAATACTATGACAAAATAATCAGTATATTAATAATCTCAATATTATCTTATACATATATTCTTGTCATTTATAGGGAGCGGATTCCTATGTAATTAAATATTCTTTTTGCATGTGATAAAACACAATTAACAAAGTTAAAAATTCCGAATATGAAGTTTCAAGTTTAAAACATGAATTTTATTTCACATAAAAACACATATTTTCACAAAAAAAATATGTAAATACATATTTTCAGGAAATCTATTATAAACACATAAATCTTGGAATTTTCTTTTACTTAAATAATTTTTTACAAGAAGTTTTAAATATTTCAAAGCTAAATCAATTATATCACTCAGAAGTACGTTACCTTTTTAAGAATTCCTGGTTGCTTCGTGTTTCCAAGCGCTGTGTGGTGTATCCGTGATACATTTTTGTAATAGTATCGCCTCAAGTTCTGAGAACTGTTGGGTAGCATATCAATGTTATTATTAGTGAATAAACTAACATGTACAAGTGGGAGAGATCTTGCAACACATAATTAGGAATGTTTATTGTTGCTGAAGATGATTTCATTCCACACTTTGTTTGTGAAACACAACAGATAAGAGCTCGGGTATAAACATTATTTAATTTAAACAAATCTCTCGCCTCTCGCTCATGTCTACCATGCCTACATCTTGTTGTGATTCCCTGTTATCGGGCCATGAGCATAAGTTGCGTAGTGTAGATGTAGTGGCGTCACTATAGGAAGCTTTTCTCCGACATTGTCAGTTAGTAGTTAGAAACATTTACTTTAAGACGTGTGTCTATTAGTCCCTTAAGATGCCTAAAATCAAATCGAGTTTAAGATCGCGTCTTCAGCAATACCCAGATGAATTTGAAAATATTTTTACTACCGGCGGAAAAGTGTTATTTTGCCAACCGTGTGGTAAATCAGTAAGTGCAGATCACCGCTCTCATGTAACCCAACATTTGTCTGGAAACAAGCGCATTGCCGCTGCTTCACGTGTGCATTCACAGCAATTGCTAATAGGTGGATCAGTTTCTTCCAACGTAGGACCGTCAAAGTGTTCCCAATATTACTTAGATTTATGCAGAGCATTTGTTGCAGCCGATATTCCACTCCATAAATTAAATAATGTGGAACTTAAAAATTTCCTGATTAAATACATCAACATCGAACCTCCTGAGGAATCGACATTAAGGAAACATTACCTCCAAAAATGTTACGAGGAAACTTTACAGAAAATTCGGTCAGTGTGTGAAAGTGAGAAACTGTGGATGAGCATTGACGAAACAGCCGATTCAAGTGGTAGAAAAGTAGGAAACGTTGTTGTTGGTGTGTTGAAAAATGACAAAATTGATTGTGAGCATTCGTTTTTGCTAGCATGTAAAGAAATGCCTGCAGCAAACCATGTCACAGTAACTAAATTATTTAACGAAGCTATGCATTTACTATGGCCGAACGGGGTGAAGTATGACAATGTGTTACTCCTACTTACAGATGGGCAGCGTATATGAAAAAAGCAGCTGAAGGCCTTACAGTGAGCTTTCCAAAAATGATACATGTAACGTGTGTGGTCCATGCTCTACGCAGGTTATGTGAAACTGTGCGAGCTCTGTACCCCAAAGTGGATAAGTTGGTGTCAAATGGAAAAAAGGTATTCGTTAAATCACCCTCAAGAATTGATGTGTTCAAACAGAAATATCCAGATCTTCCACTTCCTCCTTTGCCCGTAGTCACACGCTGGGGTATATGGCTAAGTGCCGTTGTATATTATGCAAACAATTTTGAAAATTTTGCGTCTCTTGTGAATGAGCTGGACAAAAACGAAGCTTCGTCAATCGATATCCTTCAAGATATACTGAAAGATGGTTGTTTAAAAAACGATTTGGCTTTCCTATCAGCAAATCTAAGCTTTTTGTGTGACACCATAAAAAACTCGAAAGATCCACAAACCTGTTGTCTGAAACAGTTAGGGAGTTGCGTGCCGTTGAAATTAAACTAGATTCGCTACCAGGTTCAGAAGCACAAGTACTAAGGGACAAATTCCAGAATGTGTTTGGGAAAAACAGTGGATATAAAAAAATGTGTAAAGTTGCTCAAGTATTGGAGGGTGTGCCTGTAGGTGAAATTGACGGTGTATATGTTTGTGACATTCCTCTCTTTAAATATGCACGTCTGACATCATGTGATGTGGAAAGATCGTTTTCACAGTATAAATCGTTGTTCAGAGATAATCGGCAGGCATTTGTGATGGAGAATTTGGAGATTACCTTTGTTGTTCACTGCAATTCTCGGCCAACTACTAGCAACTGATACTCAGGTGTGGTTGGTGAGTACTTAGTAACATTTTCTTTCAAGCTAAGTAAGGTATTTTTGTCATATTTAAAATATATATATATTTTTTTTATTTCTAGCAAATATTTTCGTACTTTTTAGCACATAAAAAATAAATATATTTCAATTTTTTAGCACATAAAAATCCGCTCCCTAGTGATTTATCTTTGTAACCAGAGGTAAAAAGTTCGTGCCAAAACTGTTAAGTTGTACGAACTTGGACTATATATATATGAACTGTAGTGACGTAGCTCTCAACGTCAACAAACCAGCAAACATGTACAGTCGGGTGGTATCCAAACTTATCTTTGTGCCAATTCTCCATGGCCTTAGAATCACAAACAAAATTAACAATATTAACATTGAGTAAAAAAAAAACAATAATTGGCAATTACATTCTTCGTAATTTTTAATATAAAATAATTTAACCATACATATTAGAATAAGAATTAGAATTCTTCGTAATTTTAATATAAAATAATTTAACCATGCATATTAGAATAAGAAACAAAATACGTAATAATATGTATCTAGCCTTGTTACAATTAATAATTTACATTTTCAGTTTATCAAAAATATACTTTTCTATGTTTAGAAAAATGATATTTGTACCTGAAATATGATCTTAGGCATTACCAAGTCAACAACAGCTTTATGAATCTAGTAGTGCATCTCGTATATGGCACATCACATTAAACCATAACCGTTTCAAGAACACTTTTCATTATTTGCTTCAATGACTATTGAGACTTCTGCGGATTGGTACATATGTTTGAACAATAATTATTCTTCACATCTCATGGCGTCAGTCGTTCCTATAAGTAGGGCAAACCCGGATAATTTCGCACCATGTACAATTTCGCAATATTTTTTATATTTAACATTTCGCAGTTGGCCGAGTAAATTTGATGCTGTAAAAAATCCCAGTACATGGCAGCACTACCTACATCTGTCTGCACTACAATTAGGGGCTCTGTCGAGCTTCAACAGGACTGAAAACTAATTTTACCATTCTGTTGTCAGATTCTGTGAGAAATGTAAGTAATTCATTACAGTAATTACATTCTTTAAAGTGTGGAAATTTTTCTGAGTGCTAAGTGAAAAATATCCAACAAGTGGTTGCTAAGAAATGTGTTTTTGCAGGTGAAGCTGTTCTTATTCAGTTATGGCTGTTAAAATGACGGTAGCTGTGACTGCAACAGTGAAACGAAGGAAGTAGGCCTATTGAATACACACACACATATACATATATATATATATATATATATATATATATATATATATATATATATATATGTGTGTGTGTGTGTGTGTGTGTTATTTTTGCACCAAATATGTAGAAATTTATTTTAGAAATATTACTGCGAAGTTACTCGGGTAGCACTGCGAAATTAAATCGAATTGTCCAAGCGATTATAATTCGCAACACGTTTCTAATTGCAATCGTGCGTAAATATTTTAGTTTAAAAAAATCAAATTTTCGTGTATCATGTAGAAATAATCATAATTAAGACTTTTTCCTAAAAATGGAAATTTTAATACCTTATGTATTATATTTTACAGGAGTAAAACAATACTGCGAAATTACCCGAATTTACCCTATTTCTGGACTGCAGTAGAGTGACTTCTGCAGGCAACTGAAGGAGTAAGAATGAGATAGTCCAAAGCCACACTTTTATCAAAAACGGTTTTTTATACTATTTCATTTCTTACACATGGTACCTACTTTGGTCCAATGTTATATAATAAAATAATTGAAAAATACCCAAATTCGGAAAATTTTAGTATCAGAAATTAAAAAAATAGCGTTAGGAATTTAATTTTTAAAGAATGTAGCCTATGTTGATTTAATATGTGTAGGCCTATGTATTTGTATGATTTAAATTGTTAAAAATGAAATTGTATTTTTAAAGTTAAATTATTCCTATATTTTTTTTTCTTGACCCACTTTGTGTCAAATAATTATCTTTGTGTTAAGTATGTGTTTAGATAACTCCCTGAGCACGAGTTTTTACTCCTTCAGGGAAAAATTTAGACTCTATTTTTGTACATGTTATTTTACTAACAATAAATAACATATGGGGAAGCTACTAGTAAAGTATTATAAAATTTATTAAACGAATAACAGAAATACACGCTGAAAAAGTTATAATACCGCATCTAATAGCATTGGACTCTCAACTTTCAATACGTCCTCCTGTAAAGTTTTATCTTTGTGGCTTAGGACAATATTATTCTCACGCCATCAATTGTTGAAAGGATATTGAAACATACCAACATCATATTATATGTATAGGCCGAGAAAGCAGAAAATTATATCTAATTTATCAAATTTTGAAGTAGAATGTTTCTCTTGATTGTTGTATCCCTCATGCAAAGGAAAGAATTCCACATAAATATTTTATAGAACAGTGTCCCTGAAATGGTATTAATTATTTACATTATGTATGTATACACATTACATAATTTCCACGTAATACTGCATGTATCTTCATCTGCCAATAGACTTGTATGGTTATCAGTAAATCTTGAAGTTTTGTATTCAACTTCGTGTGATTGGAAGATTTAAATTCTGCCATGTTAAAAACCACTCACTAAACTGCACAACTCTACTGCAAACGTTAGCATGTAATGAAACTGCTTCTCTACTGTGCATATTGTTGTAATATAGTTACGAAAGTCATCAATCCACAGTTGCGGATATACTGTGAGTTGTTTATATAAACAGAGTGTAGTACACACATCAGATAACTAGTGCAATAGATGCGAGATGATCTATATGCGTCGCTGCACACAACCTGAAATCTATATTTTGGTACGAATTTCCTACCTCTAGTTACAACGTTTCAAATATTGAAAATTATTTGCATTTATGTATATTTTTCAAGGGAATATAATCAAGGATAAAGCTTTGAATATTAACTAAATTAATAATAGATTAACTTATATTGAATCATTGCACGGATAAGGAAAATATGGGACGAGGACAAAAATGCTGACAGATATTCCCCAAAATGCATTAGAATGTTTAATATTAAATTAAAGGAAATTATTAATTTAAGCACGTCCCTAGGCTGTGTCTATATCCCCAACATAATTAAAAAGAGCCATGTTTAAGGCGTATTTGTATAAAATTATAAAGTATAAAATTTTCTTTTCATGAAAGATGAAAATAAAAATTACCTACAGAGGTCGAAAAACTTTGGGTAATTATCCATACGTTATTTATTTCCAGTGAACATGTTTTTTTTTTTTTTTTGCAGTTGAGTAGCCTACAATTACAATTTTATTGTTTTGATAAAGCAATGAAAATAATCCTAATAAAACCTTCCGTCTGTCCTTAAAAAATGGTAGGCTTACATTATTGTACGAGGGTCTTAGTGAGAAATCATGAAGCTGATTGAAAGCCTCGTACGATGAGATAAGATTACAGGGTTTGCATCCCTGTCATGAAAATGGAATTGAAAATTTTCAAAAGTTCATAGCAAAAGTGAACAGATATATAAAAGAATGTAAAATCTCAAAACAGCTTAAAGTCCACTGAGAATAGTTGCAAACAAATTAATATATACTATAAACATGAAATTAATTACAAATATCTTGCTTAGAAACACAAAACTGGGGGATTGTGGATAAATGTATTTCACATAGAACGTTTGAGGAAAATATTATATATCAAACTGGTTAATAGTCCGATTTAAAATTTTAAACCCAGTTTTAAAATTAAAATAAAAACGATGGAAACGTTAAGGTGGTTCAGTATTTTATTCACAAGGAATGGGAACTACTTGTAACCGGAACAGATCACATAGCATAGTTTCTTAAATGAATGATGACTGTGGGTTCGGAACTATAGGTTTCGTCCTTGGTATAGTGAGGATCACGTAAAAACAGTTCCTAATAAAGACTAATTTGGCCGTCTATTCAGTGTTGCCAACTAATACCAAATACAACCAAAGAGCGTAAAATCACAATGCCATATACAATAATAATAATAATAATAATAATAATAATAATAATAATAATAATAATAACAACAATAATAACGATAATAATAATAGTTGTAATAATAATAATAATTGTAATAATAATAATAATAATAATAATAATAATAATAATATAGTATCAACAATAACGACGTCTTGCTTTCGCCTTTATGTTGGGAGGTATTCTCTAAATGTTCCAATAATTTGTGAAAGAGGACGCCTATATTTTTCTCCTGAATCTCTCGCACATTATGTTGGTAATTAGTAGATTTATATGACCTAATATTAAAATCTATTTTGTTTGACAACATGAAATTCATTGCTTTGACTAAACAGTTTACGATTCAAGAGACCTAATCTAAAAATGTATTTTGTTTGATCACGTGAAATGGTTAGTACAAACTCTGAAAACCGAATGCCACTTTGAAATGCATGCTTAAGAATAGTTACTCCTAATAATTTTTTTATTCTAATTATAATTTCTGTCTCTGTGCGCATAATTTCTTCTTCATTATCATCTTTCTTCAGTTCATTATATATATGAACTATGCAGTAGATTCCTGAAGGGTACTTTGAATGACACACGCTTTCAAATGACATTTCTATCGATCACCCTAGTATATGTATCACATCGTAGGTTATATTTATTTACACTTATCCGAATATAATCTTGAATTGTAACCGCAACGCAACGCAATACATAAAACAACTGTTATGTATTAATATTAATACTGATATTAATTAATTATTAGTATGTTCCAATTTCACTAGCTTCCAGTATTTGGCTCAGAAATCTATAACTATTTCAATTTTATAAAATTTCATTACTGGCAATGGCTGTTACTGCTGCCAACATAACAGTTGGAAAATCACTACCAGTTGTAGTATTTCTCAGTATCGAAATTTGAAACGAAGTTGGCAAAAGAAAATTCAACTTTCAAACTAGAAAATCAACATAATCCACTAGCATATATAGTAAGGGGGGGGGGGGGAATAGTAAGGTTTCACCCTTGGGGTATTTAAGTAAGCTGATCCGGACTATATAGAGCAGTGATGTCAACGAGAGCGCAAACGTGCTCACAGCCCGTATGCTCTGATCAGAGCACGTAAGGCACGCAGGTACAAGTCACTGGTGAACACGAGGTTTGTACATTACACATTGACGAGGAAGTCGTTCATTAAGTTTCAGGCTGACTAGACTCTTGACTTCTTATGTAAGTGAAAGATGAGGTGATGCTAGTTGTTGGTTTGTACAAATTATTTAATTACAAAGACAAGCAGTGTCGAACGCCTGAAATTATTAGTTCATCTATAGATCGATATAATATTCAAATTAGTTTGTTTTTATTGACATTAAATATTAGTAAATGTATGTGAAGATGTATTGTAGAGTTTCTTCCTCACAGTATTGTATTTATGTTTACAGAATAAAGTACAAACAAAAGTGTGTGCTGCTAATGGAGTAGACTCGTTACATGTCAGTTACGAGTTGTGTCTATAAATTGTCCAGATTTTCGTACATAAATTCTCAGTTTGACAATGTTTCTTACCATTACGACATCCTTTGGTAAGCCAAGAAAAAGTTCTGACCAGGTATTTTGAATTGCGTGAATATTTATTAGAATTCATAATAGAAAAATAGAGACAATCCAGAACTAGTTGACTCCACATGGATCGAGGAACTTAACTTTCCCAAGGATATATTCGAGCATCTGAACGTTTTGAAATGGTGATCGCAAGGGAAGAATTAATTAATTTGTGTCGACAGATATTGTTAAATGGTTACAGATGAAGATTTTATTGTGGATGTTACAGATCTCACAGCACAATTTTTATAATTCCAACGCATTCAGTCACTGAACTCCTGTTCAACAGTGTAAAATACTGCAATGTTTTAAAATATCTCTGGGAAGAGTTCCATAAACGATTTAAAGATATTGACCTACTCCAGCCTAAGTTGGATTTGTTTTGTGATCCTTAGTCATCAAACCCAGAACATATACCAACATAGTTACAATTGAATACCTGAATTGACAAACACCCCAAGTCCAAAATTTACTGAATTCGACTTTTTACCTAACAAGTTGTGTTTTACATAAGCTATCATTACGTAAAAAAGAATATCCTAAGTTCGACTTTAAGCCTATGTTTTTGGATCATACAAATATTTATTTCAATACTCATAATGCAAACCTATATAGCTTCTTTGCGGTCCTGAAAAATGTACTTGAATGGACCTGGAATGTTAGCCAATTCAGGTCTTCCATTAGGAATTATTTTGTTGCAGGAAACATTTCACCGGACATAAGAAGGCTTGGGTCGGCAAAAATCATAAAAAGCACTTCTGAATTACGCGAAAAGTCAGGAATTTGTTTCTAGAAGTGTGATGATGCTCATATAAGTAGTACATGATTATGTAACAGTTAATAACAATGATTAGGCTAATTTTAGACTTCATTATGTAAAATTGCTTAAGTTAAAGAGAAGCTATTTTTATTATTTGTTATATCCTACTATTTTATAATTAATTGCATTTATTAGAGAGGTGCACGCTGCAAAACATGCTTTTATTTCTTGTTTTCTTCTATGAGCTTAACACATTATCTGTTACTGAAGAGCAGTTCAATTCATCTTGCAGTTAGACCAGTAGAGTTCATTTTGCTCACCCCTTCTTTTTCACCGCTACTGCCTGCATTGGACCTGTGAGCGCTTGGTAGCACGTAAGTCTTTCACGTGCTCTGATCTTGACATCCCTGATATAGAGTAACAAAAGGTCTGTAGGGTTTGGTTGCTCTGTTATCCAATAAAATTTAAGATCTTTATGTTAAATCTTTCTCAAACTTGCTGACGATATTCATGTATTCAGTCTCTGTTTACCATATATTATTCCCGTTGTTTTAAGTATACTTATTATTTTAATAATTTAATATCAATTTAATGAGTGACTACCGGTAGAAGCGAAAAAAAAACAAAAGGTATTGCAAATTAATAATAATTGGAAGGTTAACCACTCCATCGTTGAGGAGTAACGGTTATCATTTCTGACTGTGAAACAAGTGGACTCGGGTTCAAATTCGGTTTGTAACAAATTACGTGACTGGGTTTTTTTTCCGAGATTTTCCCCCATTCAATTGAAACAGATTGCTCTCTAACTTTTGGCGTTGGACCTCAGACTCATTACTCCCGCCATCATTTATTTACATGTCATGGTCATAATTACCATAGCTTAGATCAGGGTTGGGCAGCAAGAGCAGATTCTACTCTCTCATGGGGAGCCATATGGTTTCTCTTCATCCCCTTTCTTCCCCGCCGAACACCGCGCAGCGTTGATTCAGTGACGGATGAATATTAAGCGTCCCCGTTTAGAGTCTGAATCCGCTCTCGACGCCCAGCCCTGGCTTAGATGATGATGATGATAATGGTGACGATGATGATGATGATGATGATGATGATGATGATGATGATGAAATAGTCGTTTGGATATGGATATTTGCAGGTAAATTTTAATTTAATCTTTTCTGTAATATTTGCGGAAATTAATTTATTTTAACAACGTTAGTTACCTGCTGGAAGAGTTCCATCGCAAATATGTTACTTTGTTAGAGTGTAAAGTTGTAAGAGTAGGATAAGAAAGTCATCTACAGTATTGAAACGAAGAAGATGTAGACTGGTGTGTATGGACAAAGGTCATTGCCACTGTGCATTAATAACAGAAACTTATACGGAGCCTAAATATTTTTTTTTACTAATGGCGGATGTTGACATAAACTCTATGTAACATAGGGAAAAAAAATTGAATACCATGCACTATGAGGAACTTTTACATAAGAAACAGCAAATTCTATTGGTTCTCGAGTAATTTTGCCAATTAATGGAATCGATTTTAAGGGGAAGAGTCTATTTTCTGTTGCGACAACAACTTTTGTTTACTATGTGGTGTGTGATGCAATATGAGCGCTTACTGCAATATTTCAAGCAGATTTTGCATTGTTTTTCGGTTCCTTGCACCTTCAAGGATTGTAAACGTGTTGAAAATACGACGATCGTTTCACCGTGCTTCGGTTCGATTGTCGATCTTCTATAACATCTCGCTCTTGTCTTGTGATAGGGTGAATTCTTCGTTTCTACGTAGACTTAAACATAAAAGCTTATAGCCATCAAGCTTCTAAATTTACGTCACTAGGCCTACTACCTTATTACATACTTTACATATCATATTTGTAAGTATATTCTGAACGATTGCATTTAACGGCGTGGTTTCGAGTTTTAATTTAGAAGTAAATTTTGTATTTTAAGTTTTCATTTTGGAAGAGGCCTTAGAGTGAGAAAAACTTTCCCACTAGAAATTAATATTATTAGTTGCCTCATAAGTGGTGCCTTGTTGGTATCACTTGTGAGGTTTAGACCTGTCTTCGGACAGTTGACTAAACAACAACATATAGCTCATAATTTTATTCTAATACATTTTATGTTTTCTGTGTAAAGTGATAATTTATAGACCTTAGTTAAAATAACTGCACCAATCTACTATCACAATTTCTTGTTACTTAAATGTATATAAACAATATATAATTTACAATTAGCATCCTGGGTAAGTGTTACAGAAGGCCATATAACCTTAACTCTGTCAGGTTAAATGAAACCATTGTTGTTATTTTTGTAAGAGCATAACAACGATTTCCAACTTTGCCCTCCCCTTCCACTTTGCCCTCGGCTCCCCTATGTATGTAGGGGAGCCGAGGGCAAAGTGGAAAATCGTTGTTATGCTCTTACAAAAATAGAGAGCAGCACTATTCAGTATAATATTCAAAGCTTATGGTAGTATGTATGTTTCTACTTAGCCGCACAGCGCTAGTATCGCTGTACATGGTGGAATTGTGATTACAATGAAACGAGCTGCAAGAAATTATTTGTTTATGGTAAGTAATCTGTAGGCATCGCCATATATATAAAACATCTGATTTTATTATTAATGTTTAAAGCACAGTTACAAGTGTTGGGAAGTAGTTGTGATGACCAATATTTTTCTAAAAATTAATTTGGCAAGATACAACCACATCTAACCTGCAACTCACGTGGAGGGCAAAGTGGAAACTGAAAGAGTGAACTTTCCACTTTGCCCATGTAGTTTGGAATTCACTCATAGAGTCTTGATTTCCTCCTAATATGCAATTGCAAGATAGTTAATGCATTTGGCTAATAGTTTACGTTTTTTTCCTGTTCTACGGAGGAGGGACCCGAAGGCTTACACTGCTGCCACTCCTATTCTGTGAATGATTGGGTTGCCGAACGGCCGTATTGTACAAGTACAGCACACTGCACCATGAACTGAACCCGAGATATGGAATCAATAATGATGATATCATTGATATGTGAATTAATGATGGCGAAATGAGTCTGAGGTCCAACGCCGAAAGTTACCCAGCAATCCTGCTTCAATTGGTGCTCCGAGTCTGGCTGGATCAAATGCAGATAATTTTTTGCACTGGTTGAAACTTGCAGAAATTGTCAGACCTAACAAAGAAAAGCCAGTGTTGTTGGATCTTGACGATCATACTTCTCACCAGTCATTGCAAGCTCTTAAATTCGCTTCAGAAATTGGGATCATAATCTTGTCGGTTCCTTCACACACAACACACAAGCTGCAGCCTGTCGATGTTGCAGTTCACAAGCCATTCAAGACGCATTTTGAAGTTGCAGTAGACCAATTCCAGAAGAACTATCCAGGAAGACACATCAGTGAATATGATGTGGCAGGTCTGATCCGTGAAGACTTTGAGAAATCGTTCGTGCTTCCGAATATCACTAGCGGATTCTCAAGGACTGAAATTTTTCCATATGGACGCAACATATTCACAGAAGATGATTTTGCCCCATCTTCTGTCCATTATTGCCAGTACAGCCTAGTAGTTACATTGATAAGCTATTCTTTGCAAAGATAGGTCTTCCAATGAAGTAGGAGAATACACAGATAGATGCCTAAGGTGTGGAACATTGAATGCGCAGCCTCATGTGACACCAGAAGATATTGCTCCCCTCCCCAAAGTAAGCCTAGGCGTACTGCTTCAGACTGGTGAAACAAACCGAAAACGACGTTGTCAGAAAACTGAAATACTGACATTTCCATTTAAGAAGGCAGTCCGCGAGAAGCAGATGGGAAACCTGGCGGCAAAGGAGTGAAAACGAAGGCCGGTAAGACGATGCTGCCAGTACACTAAACCACACGCCTAGGTAGCAAGATGTTTTCTGTTTGGGCTGTGGAGAGCAATATTCTGACCCACCATCGATGTGCTGTAAATGCAAAGACTGGACTCATTAACGTTGTGCTGATATTAATCTCCAGACTATGTAGGCTAGCCTATGTGACAACTGCAGTGCTTCAAAATGTTTTAAATATGGACAATTATTTTATGTTTTAAGTATCTTAAACAATATTTTCAATTACATAGTGTGTTATGTAATTTCCACTTTGCCCTCTCCGAGTTTCCACTATGCCCTCTTGGTGGGGGTAAAGTGGAAAATTAAAGGGTCCACTTATTTTTCTAATTACTTTGTTGTCTTCATTCATTATAAGATTATTTTTGTGTTTAAATGTTGACAGATGTATAACGTTTAGTTTGTGTATAAAAACTTTGTGAAACAACTAAACACAAAGACAGGATTAGATGATATCAAAATCCATTCCACTTTGCCCTATCCTCCCCTATCATAGCAATACGTGAGATAAAAACATCTTCTCCTATCGTTTTTCCAGTTAATATTGCGACTTCTATTACGTTTCGCATGCGTTCTTCACACCAATTCATGTTGGTGCATAATGTTGGTGGGTTAATATTTCGCAATAGTACTTCTAGTTATTCAATATTAAGTTAATTATGTGGGAGCAATCCTTGTAGTTTGGAAGAATTCTAGAATTCAGCTGGATAAAACACAGCCTGCACACTATCTACAACTGCATCGAGAAATTCATAATACGGTCCTGGACTGCGTAAAGATATTTATTGTACGAATTATCTAGTTTTAGCCTTCATGATGTGTACCAACAATGTTATTCGTGTTATAATTTCCATGGCCTCGTGAAAGTCGATGTTGAATACAAAAGACAATAATAAAAAACAATTGACTATAGAAGATAGCATCTTAATATTACACATGTATTTATTTATATTTTTTATTAATGTAACGTCCATTTGTACAATTTTAATATAGTCTATGTTTTTCTCCTGGTTATGAAGGTTAAATGTGCAAACTTTGGCACGTATCGGTCAAAGCGTGTAGATTTGTATAGAGAACATACATACCCATATTCACTTTTATATATTAAATTTTACTTACAAAAAACACTCCCAAAAATAATATACACTTATGAAAAATAAATAAATAAATAAAAAATTATTTGATTAACAATATTTTCACCGTTACAATTACACATATATAAAAACTAAATATAAACATTTACATAGGGATAAAAAATTTTACGGGAGAAAAAGTTCGTCCAAAGGGCTGGACTCTGGAAGAGTACCCAAAACGCTCATTGCATTTCCGCGTTGAATAGCAATACTTAAGCGTTGACGCAAATAAGTAGTGCAACGGCGATCACCAGTAATGGAGATCAAAATTTTGCCGATTTGAGATACAAAAACTTTAGCGTCATGACTCCAAGGACCGAAGGTCTCCACAGCAAATGGGACAAAGATATAATTGTCTAAAAGATGAGCATATTTATTGACTTGCTTCTTCACGGCTAATTCAGCAGCAGATGCTGCGCTTCTGGAGGTATTCGGTAAGTGAGATGGAGCTAGAGTGTCAACGCAAGTGGAGTCCCAAATTAAAGATTTTCCTCTAGACCATGGAATTAAGGTCAGACCATCGGGTCGTTTACCATCTGCGCGACTAATACCTGGTGGTTCCAAAAGAGACGGGATGCCACAAGAAGTTAGAGATCGTTTAATGATATCATTGAGTGATGTATGTCTGGGAATGCGACCCTTGCTCCTCGCACAGCTGAGTGCATGATGACCGTAAATATCAGCAATTCCCCCGCAAATACATTGGTGTGGCTGACAGAGCTTGCAACCAAGGCGTAAAGCTATTGCGATTTTAAAGGATGTACTATCTATTAGGGTGCCGATGTGAGGAGAAGGTAATGCGTGTAACCCTAGATCATATATACTAACAGATAACTCCTTTATATAGACTTTCGAGTTAGCAGTTGGAGGCCCGCTTGATGTAGTTCAATAATCGTTAACAGATGGCACAATGACCAACACCATCACGAGACACGAACTCTGAACCGGTCTGGTCGGTCTAAATCGATTATTTCTTGCTTACGAGATAATCTCGTAAGCAACGGTATGTACCACTGCCATCGTGATCGTGATCTGCCACCTATAGATCACGATGGCAGTGTATGTACTGTCGACAACTGATGACCATGGATAAATATTATTGGCCTATATGACCTTGGAAAGTTCGGAACGAGGCAGCTAAATATAGTTGTCACGTGGGCGAAGCGAATAGATAAGATAAAGTACGCCTTTGTATTGAATAGAATACAATACAGTCTCTCGGCGCAAAGTTAATGTACCTATATAGAATATAGAATATGTAGACCATGTTATAAAGTTATCGGTCGGCTAAATTATGATTCGTTATCTCTTCTGTTTTTATATATTTGTCGTGAATATTATTTATATTATCAACTGAGTGTATAACATAATTTATCCGTTAATTGATATTTTACTAATGATAAATCCAAAGAACAATGGGAAATAAGGGACCAAACACTGAAAAATAAATAAAATAAGAGAATTTGACGTTCATAATTATAATGTTGTCGGAGTTTCGTTATACTTTACTTTGAATTATTTTAACTTGAACCACAAAAACGTATGAAAATTAATGTTAACATTACCTATTTAGTTATAATAGTAGTATATTGGAAAATTTGTGCATATAGCCTGATTACAATATATAAGTAATACTATCCTAACCTAAGCAGTAGTAGTCTTGTTTATTTCATGTTCGTATAATTATACAAAAACAAGAATAATCTAGTTTGCAGCCTGTGATGTCTCGTTTACAGTATTATATAATATACATATTACGATATTTACTAGGTACTTTAACAATATATAGTTAATAATATTATAAAATATACAGGCCTAATCCATTACCAAGAAATACCCCTTCCCTCACATTTTCAATACTGTTTACCTCAAAAGGCCTTCGCACCTTATTAGACACTGGATTAAAATAGTCATGTTGATGTAGGCCTACAACATTACATTTTTTTGTCACTACTCCTGATCCCATTTTAACAGTTTCAGGTTTTGTAATTTGTAACAATACTAACAATACTGATGGGTCATTCCATAGTGACACACATAACATTTTCGAAGTAACTATGATCTTCACAGGATATTTAATTAAATACTTAAGAGTTTATGAAAGAGACATCACTTACTTTTAACGTAAGATTCCAAAATATAAACAGAAAATCTTAATGAAAACGAATAATTAATCATGTAAAAAATATGAAATATTATATGGTGTGAGGAACATTTTCTTGCCACTTAATTTATTATCAAAATGGAAAATGTTCATATTATTGTGCCAAATGACATAAATAGTTGTTTTCCAAAGAATTAAGACACTTGTGTAGTACATGTAACTGCTGACATACTTTAATAAAAAAAAACAGTGCCATTAACAAATAAAATATTACGAATTATATTGTGACACACGAACATTTCTGCCAAGTTGATTACTATTTTTTTCAGATGCATATCGAGATTTATACACAGTGCCTACAGTTCTTATTAAACAAAGCAACACTTGATTACACTAAAATACACATTCAGATTTAAAATGTCCTTGGTTATTTACAACCATATGTGGTGATATCTCCTGTGTAATATCATGTGATGAATACACCACTTTTCCTCCCATTTGTAGTACTTTCCTTTCTTGAACATCACGGAAACTTTAAATTCGCCACCACAAGCTTTTGTAACTTCCTCTGCTTATCTGACGTCTTTTTTTTAATTGATTATTTAACGATGTTGTATCAACTACTAGGTTATTTAGCCTCGATGGGATTGGTGATAGTGAAATGATATTTGGCGAGATGAGGTTGAGGATTTGCCATAGATTACATGACATTCGCCTTAGAATTGGGGAAAACCTCGGAAAAAACCTCAACCAGGTAACTTGCCCCAATTAGGATTTGAACCCGGGCCCACTCATTTCACGGTCAGATGTGCCTACCATTACTCCACAGCAGTGGACCGAACATGGGTTATGTACATTAATTCTTTTGACTTTCGGTTAGCTTTCTTAAGAATACGCATAAAGAAATGTAAGTTAGTGCTTTCCAGGCTATCCTTGTAATATTAGTGACTTATTTCAACCAGTTTGCTACTAAAATATATACAGTACCTGAATGTTTACTTGTGGCACTGGTGATCCATTTAATTGGTATATGAGACGAATTTAATTTTGTGTTTTACAGAAGGATACATATTGATTTACTTTTGCTCACATTGATTTTAATTTTATTTGTTGTAGTCCAGTTTTCAATAACGTCAAGCTAGTTTTGCAAGGCGGTGATATGAGATTTATCACTAATTTTTTCTATATATTATACAGCCATCCACGAATAACCTTGCCTGAGAAGTGGCATTTCTATTCAAATCCTGCAATAATTTTCAGTAAATATTTTTCACCGAGAAGCTATTATACATTTAATTTTACTTCTGAGACCAGTGAAATATATGCCAATTTTATTAGAAAGGTGCATGTATAATTATCCAATAGTATGATGTTATCTGCAACAAAAACTAAAGGGCATGAAAGAAAAGAAGAAAACATTAATGCTGTGGTTCTTAGAGTTCCATTAGAGTTACACGTTCATTATCCACTGAAAGTTGTATTTCTCTATTGAAGTGTAAAAGAGAAACTCTCATAAATTATGCCAGAAACAAAGAAAGGCACCACCCAAATATATGTAGGATAATTAATTTAATAATGTTATTACCGGGACTTGAAAAAAGCAATCATATGTAATGGGTGGGGAAAAAAATACTTTTTAATCGCGCTTCTATAGTTCGACAATGCTGACTATTCAGAGTTTTGCCTGACAGGTGAGCTACCATAAATTCCTTGAAGTCCTAGTTATTACTGAAGCCAAATGTGTGTCTATTGTCAAGAGTCCATTTTATTTATACTTGTTAAGACATCATTCATAGACTAGTTACCGCTTTCAGTTTTGATACTACATACATTGAAATTAATCTATTATTCGTCCTATTTATACATTTATATTCAATGATTCGGTCTATCTTCATAACACATCTCATCAACAATACTCGATAAAGAGTTGAATTAGCTTCCATGCTGCGTTGTATTTATTTTGTCATGTTCCTATAGCAGAAATATTACATAGAAATTCCTTAAAACAGATTTATATTCACTCCTATGCCTTTATATACAATACCAGTACATATATTGTATTTCTTAAGATTTGGTTACTTTATAAACAGTATGTTAGTGCAAGAACTCTTTTTTTCATATTTAATAATTCTGGCATGTGTCAATCAATATGCTTGAGACCTCTGTCTCTCTGAATTACTCTTTACTAACTGGAAACATATTCCAAATTTATATTTTTAAAAAGTATTAAAATATCCTCACAATTTAGAGCATAACAATTCCCGAAATAATCATCCTACATTAAATTACTAAGATAAAAATGATTCAATCTATCGCTTGTAACAATACCTTTATGGTCCTAATAAATTAAGAAATAATTTAGGTACATCCAACAGATTTATTTTAAAATGGCCTGCAGTTATTATTTTGAATTTTATTGTACCTTACAAATTTGAGTTAAGGTACAATAAAATTTCATCAAGCTTCAAACAAAGTAATTCCATCTTTCCAACAGGGGGACAATAAATACTTAAAGTAATGCTAAACTCGAAAAACTTATTGAAGCAACTTAATTTCATATTCTATACCACTGGCACCAAAAAAAAAAAAAAAGTGTCCTATTGTTCATACTGATTCAAGATGAATAGTTTCTTAGTGTTTGTCCATTCCATTTTTTTATTGTGCTTCCCATTTCTATTTCTCTCATTTTTAGTAGGTACTTCACATGTAGTATGTGTTTTACTTCAATACATATAATGACCATGACGATATTTGGATATGTCTTACAAAATTCTTGCTGAAGACTATTGTGGTAACATTCTGCCGCATCTGTAGTTTGTACATTTCGAAATTTTCGTACTTCAGCCCAGAATTCAGGCGGGGAGAGGGGAGGTTGATGTGCCAATGTAGTTTTCCAGAATATAATAATATTCAAAACATTCTCTAATAGGAGGGTCCTCTGATATTAGCTCTGCAAAAAATCTGATACCGGTACTTCTGTTGCTGGTAAATAAGAAAGAACTAAATATAAACAATTTTAACCACTTTCGAATTTCAGGTGCTTTGTGTCTCAGCTGCTGATTTGATATACTGTTTGTTTCCTTTAATTTTCCAGAGCAAAACTGTCCTAAGCGAAATTTACACTCTGTAATTTTAACACTGGGAACATTTATTTTGGCAGCATTGTGTGATGCTATTTCATAATATAACAAGAGCTTTGAAATGATTAACTGGTAACTACTTACCTGGGTGAAGATAGCACTGAAGTGGTTCCTGTGATTTCTGAAGTGAAAACCGTTCAATTTATAAGGAATTTTTTTGTGGAGATGCAGTTGATTGTATATGCAAGCCTAGATCATATAGTATATATGATCTAGGATGCAAGGTGTAAAAGTGCCTAAACTAACTGACCCCAGTGCTGCCATGGAGGCCACACGAGGCCATATATCGTATGGAACCTACAATTTTTTTTTAATTAATCGTACGGGGAAATGAAAATTTTGTCTGTAAGGAGCCATACGGCATATGGGTGCCTACGTTTTGTACGTGGAGATCTATACAGATCTTAGATCATCTCTTGCTGTTCCTACTGTACCTACCGGTATTTTGTTTGATATTCATAAACAAAAATTATCCACCTCTTCAGCACTGGAATCCAGAAGTATATAAAATAATGGTTGAAAAACAAGAAGTGCTGCAAATATACACTCCAAGATTCATCGAGACAAGTGTGCATCAAAGGTGGTGCTACATGGTGTATTCTTTAAATCAAATTTGTACAATTAAATTGTAAAGCAAAGCAATTTTACTTCTTCTTTAATATAAAAAAATAATAAATGACAATTGGAGAGATAGAGAGAGAGAGTAAAATATATTTCAAGGGAGAAAACAAGGGGTGGGGTGCATGGCCAAGAAAAAAATTACCATGACAGCACTGACCAAACCTAACCTGTTACAGGCTCATGTATGCAAGGTGTAGAAGCTGAGTATGAAGAAAACTACCACAGCGCTAGTTTAACTCTTATAGATGAACTATATATATATATATATATATATATATATATATATATAAAGAACTTCAAGTGTCAATATTGTCTCAAAGGTTTCTGTGTAACAAACTTCATTTAGAAATGTCCATCTGCGATTATGTTAACTGCAGAAGAAGGAAGAAATATTGTCGTAATATGAAGTTACTCAAATTTCCAATTAAGGACAAGGAAAGGCTACAAAAATTATTTTTGATTTCATCGTTATAAATTGAACGATTTTCACTTCAGAAATCACCGTAACTATCTCAGCACTAGTTTAAGTAATTTAAGGACCAGTATAAATGAAATTTGATTAAAGTGAGAAAGAAATTCGTAAGGGAGGCGGTCAGGAGGCTTTGAGGTTGTCTACTAATTCGTTACAAACAACTATTATAGACTATTTCATTTGACTAACGATGATTTGTAGAGAGCAAAATACCTACAGTAGGGTAAAGATTCTAAATCAGTACGTTTATGAGAACGGATAATAAGGTGTCAGGAAAATAACAGAATTACCGTATATTGCAATTAACTCTGCATTGGCAGAGAAACCGCACAGGGTGTCGTAAATCTGCTGAAAATTAGAAAATTGTGTAAAAAAATGCATTCAGAGCGAATTTTCCATCCTGATAATATCTCGCCCACGTTATGGACATAATTCAATACCGTAAGACTGATATGAAACGTATACTAGTACAATTTGTTAACCAAAGACGATGTTCAGTAGTTATTTAACAACATACAGAGCAAATAAAACACAAACGCATATTCTAGCAATAGTTCAGATGAAAAGAAAATGATTAGTACGACCGCTTATTCGTAAAAAGAACACTGCCAGCTGTGTAGCCTACATGAAGCAATATATCAGGCCTACGTTAAGAACACATTGAATTTAATGTGGACGAGAAACGTACAGTTATTATTTATCTGCTTCCATATCGCATCATATAATACACCTGTAAAATGAAAACACGTAGGCCTAGCAAAGAGGAAACATGTTTGGGGGGGAGGGAGTTGTAACTCTTCCCCTTTCGGATAAATTTCAGAAGAGGGATACCTGCTTTTCCATCATATTCAAATATTGTAATCTTGTGCACACAAAATAAATTAGTGCCTTTTCGTGAGCATCATGATGTGCATTCAACAAACGCAGACAAATCTGCTCTTTTTAGTATTTTGTGATAATTGTTGCTAGTGAGATATTGTATACTGAAAATTAAAAGCAATTAGATATCGTACGTCAAATGATGACAGATTATATATTGAACGCAAACAACATTATATCAGCCATGTACCAAAATGTCATCTATGTGTGTTGATGAATTTGGGTAAAACAAGCTTATTTATGCTACAATTTAGCAACACATGAAAGTAACATAACCTCACATTACAATGAGAAAGAAATTTGGAGGTGGCATGACGTAAAAAGTCATCCCACAGTCGTATTACTCTATGTACTTTTCAGGTACTCTGCCATCTAGTGTTGGTTATTGCAAGCTCATTTCTCGGCACTAGCGACGCATAGCGTCCGTTATTTTCCAGTTGCGTCTAAATTTAATATAAGCTTGATCGATCTGTTTTATATATGATCTAGGGTGTAACCAAGCTCCAGACTCACTTCTTGAAGAGCTAGGAGACGTGCAATGTCTTGTTCGAATGTGAAAGAAGAAAGGAGTGTATCTAAAATTTTTTGGGAAAAGATAACGTCCCACTGTTTGTGAAATTCAGGATGGGCAGGAGGATGAGTGGTTTGTCAGGAAGTATACCAACTTGTCAGAGCATCGCGCACATGGCAGATTTCAGCTGCATCACTGTATAAAGGAAAGAGCGATTTAATGCAACGGAAAACTCCAAAGACAGAAGAAAGAAAAGCAGGTATACAAACGTCAGAAAGTCTCCGAATGCCCACACCACCAAATTTAATTAGGAGAGAGGCTTGAGTCCAACTAGTATCGGTAAAACTTATATTGAGGATCATTTCCAAACTGGATCGAAAAAGAGCATCAGCTTTATGTAGGAAAGTTGGAAGAAGCCATAAAGGAGTAGTACGCATGAAGTAAGTCATCTTAGGGATTAGAAAACAATTTTTAAGGAGATAATAAGAAATATGAGGATGTATTAGTTTTAAACGATCGATAAAATATTGCAAAGAAATTAGTTTTTCTTCAGCGATGTGATCGGCAGCTTCCAAAAAGACGGGAGATCCAAGAATCGTTAAAGTGGATTTTGACATTAGTAAAATACCCGGAGCAAGTTTTTGAAAAGAAGAGAAAACAGTTTAATTAAACTTACATATTAAGATTTCAGTATAATTGTGTGGTAACTTTGTTTGAGACAGCATAAATAAAATACTACGGATATATTATTTATGTAGTAAAACTCCCTTTATGGCGGGTTAAAATAAAATAACGTATTTAAAATAATGTAAATAAATTATCAAAATAATAAAAAGAAAGTTTAGCGCAGGTTCGAACTTGGGTCCCCATACATTAAAGTCATTCATCTTACCACAGCGCTACAGAGAGCTACATAATATTTAACTGCTTGAATTTAAGTATTATAAATGTTTCACTTGCTGTCTATTATGTTTGATTTTGAATTTATAAAAACTAAACAAATATATGTTTTATGTCATTTTGTATTGTATATTATTGCCCATGACACATTCAATCAAGAAATCTTTCCTCATTTATGTAATATTAATTTAATGTTATTTTATTTATTCAATATGGCCGGTTTTATAACGGAAGAAGACGTGATTGGATGACGTCAATAAAAGACAGTTGACTGTAGAATAGGAGATCATTGTAATATAATACATGCCATTTCGTTCTAATTTTTATTGTTTTCAATCATTTAACGTCCATCTGTCCAATTTTAATGTAGCCTATGTTCTTCTCCGGGTTATGAAGGTTAAATGTGCAAACTTTGGCAAATATCGGTCAAAGCGTGTAGATTTGTATTGAGTACATACATACATACATACATACATACATACATACATACATACATACATACATACATACATACATACATACATACATACATACATACATACATACATAGCCACATTGACTTTTATATATAAGATATATGTTTTATTCGAATTTGTTGTATTTTCATTTGAGTTCACTTCACAAATTATCAGTTTCATGGGTCTCTCAGAAATGTCTTCCTCAGCTTTTCTTTTAACACTGTTCGATACACTTTGTCTATCAATGTGTAAGTCCGCAGCGTGGTTATGATCAATTTTGCTATTTAAAATAACACTTTTTTGTCTATCACACACAGTAAATGAACTGCATTTTTTTGTTTGTACAACGATATCTTAACTCTACGGTACAGGGTTTGGCAAATCGAAACTTAAAACTATTGTGAATTATTAACTCTTTACCCTTGTCACTAAACATAACACTCATTTTAAATTAACTTCACTATACGCCACTAACGATGTAAAAATCATTAATGAAATGTCAAGATTTCTAAGGCTTCATATTCCAATGACTCACTCATTTGAATATGTCAGTTAATAAAGTACTGCCAATTTCATGGTGTTCATTTTTACGGTATGCTATCGATAATCACTGCATAAACGGTAGAAAAACAGTTAATAAAGTAGGCCTACTGCCAACATCATGGTGTTCATTTTAACTGTATCGACAATGAATATTAAATCGAATAAGAAATCAATAAGGTTGGTTAATTACGTGGCTCGAGTTCCCGTAATGTCTTCTTCTCCTCTACCTATTTCATCGAGGCGCAACTATGCCATGGCCCTTTCCTCTACCCGATGGGAACGGGGCGCAACTATGCCCACAAAACAGAGACACTTTTTTATCTGCTGCATCTTACCTGACCGTCGGGCGCAACCATGCCCTGCCCCATAGAGGTACCGTGGGTTTCGATGATGCAAGAGCTTAAAAGTCTTACCTTTCAATTTTGCAGTCTTAATAAATTTTAATGTTTGTCTTAAATTTTGTACTTTGTACGTTTTATTAATATATCTGAATTTCTCTTTCCATTTTTTCAGTTCAGATGCTATACCTTTTTCGTACAATTCATAATGTGTTAGTAGGGATACCAATTTGAAAACAATTTTTGTGCTTAAATTTTATCTTTGTTTGATCGTGTTATACATATCTTTGAATTACTATCTCTTTAAATCGAATCGCATACTAGGGCTGAAATGACTGCCTTTCAGTCACAGAATACCACTCTAAAGCTGAATTCATAAAGTCTCTGGTTCGAAAAATTCTGTCAAATGTAGATTTGTTTAACTCTATACTAGAATGTTACACATACGTACAGACAAAGTTAACTCTTATATACATATAAAACAAGAAACTGGAGCAGATCCCTCCAGAATATTACGAACTACTTTATCGAAAAATGTTGCTCTCCTCCTATTTTTGTTGCTGTCATCATCGCCAATAATACCCGAAGAATTACACGAAATAAATAATACATAATATTTATAATCCATCCTTGTAATTTTCTCCAAAATGAAATCAGCAAACTTCCACTGTTTTTATGTCGTATTATGAAATGTAGCGTTTCTAGAGCAGTCTTGGACAGATCTTTGAAATTCTGACACTGTTAGCGAGCTTCCTCGATTGCCATCAATTATTTAAGTTTCACTGTCATCATTAGACACCAACACCAATGGATAGCAGTTCTTCTAAGCAAATTACTTGCTTTCCTTCTGCTTTTCTTGCTTTTGTGCTACATGTGTACTTAAAAATTATTATATTTTATACATTTTTATTCATATCAAATATAAAGATTCCTTTCTGATGAAAAAAAATTTGCAACTTGGTCTATGGCCTGATGGCCTTATCTCTACCAGGTTAAATAAATAAACAAAATAAATAATGCTTTGGTTTTTATGAGGTAGTTCCTTAGTATTCCGAGGAAAATTCTCGATAACAACATTGTTGATTTTTCGTAATTAGTAAAATTAATACAGCTTTGTTTATTTTTCACACAACTAACATTTTAAGTGAAACTTCTTCTGTGTCCACCTGTATCTTACCTCTCATCATCTGCAAATATATGACAATGTCAGGGAGAGTGGAAGTAGGAAGATCAATTTCATCTCTTTGTCGAGCGGAGTGCTGACCGATGCGGATTCTTTGCTTCTTATTCAAACAAGGGAGCAGTGAGGATGTGCTGGTGATAATAAAAGCTGTTGCAACGTAGGATAGTGCGAAGCATGAAGGGGGCTGAGTTGAGTTAGTGGTGTGTTCATCCCTCGGTATAACAGTAGAGGGTGAAGTTCCGTTCTCTGTCTGTCTGTCTCTCTTTTCCCTTGCTGTATTATAGAATACCATACGGGGTTAAAACTCAGCAGGGAATTAAGATAGGGGCTAAATCGAATCTTTTCTCCCCTATATCCCTCTAGCATCCTAATTCAGATGGCAAGCTCGATACGGGATCAATTCTAACCTACCCTCTCCCTTCCCCATGTCGCGGAACCGAATGGCCGGGCATTTATTGAATATAGGCACCCACCCTCATTGCATGCATGGCAAGTGGTAAAGGGGCAGAAAGTAGGGAGGACTTTATAGGTATACGAATGGGAGATTATAGGGGTAAAATAATGGTTGTTGAGGGGATGAATAATAAGGGTGTGGAGGAAAATTTTTAGATGGGGTGAGGCTTTGGTTAGGGGATGAGGTCAGATACGGTAGAAGAGGGTAGAAAGAGGGAATGTGGAAGATCAGAATCGCTCCATGTATGTTTGTTATATAGGAGATATGCAAGTGTTGTGGAATGGGATGAGGGAGCTTAGAGTCCCCCTGCGAGGTAAAAAAAAAATATTGTAGCATTCAGCATGCGATGCTATCTCCGTGAGGAGGGAGGGGGAGGCTATATTATTAGGTTGCTACAAACCCTATCGTTTATTCGGTGTACAGCAAGCTTTTAGTAAAGTGAAATCACGGTCAAAATGCTCTAACCATTTAGAGCCGCTGCTTGTTAGATTTCGCGAGGGAAATTGATATTGACAACACAGCACATTGAAATGGGATTATCTTCTCCAGGGTGTTCAGCGGAACTCCATCTCCATGTTCAATTCACTACAGTTAAATTACCACACCCACCGAAACGATGTGCAAATTAATGTGAACGTAAAATTACTAGTATTAACTACCGATGGTTTGGGAACAGTTAGTCGACATATTTATAGAGAAACTCAATTCGAAATGTCTATTGTCTTTCAAGATTCTCAATGGCTAGGAACTAACAAACTATTTAAAACTTGCGTTACTGTTTCTGTCTACTGAGTCGACCCTGTGGGAAGAGACACAGGCGAAACTGACTGAAGTCCAGGTGAGAGAGGAATTTCTCTTCTCCTTTAACTTCCACATCTCTGACAGGGGAACCTTCCGAAAATGTAACTCGCAGTGAAGAATGTAACTTATTTCAGTTTGAAGATCTACTAAAGACATATTCATTCCAAAAAAACTGACTGTCCATGTCAAGGGATTGAAGAAATATAAGGCTATAAACATGCCATAGAGTATATTAGAGAAAAGTACTTTTCACTAATGTTTCCCATATACTGAAGAAAAATTAGAAATATTAAGACACTTACTATAATTACTGATGTTTTTCAACATGCCACAGGCAATTCTTTGATGAGATAGCGCTGTAAACAAAACGTAGAAGTACAGTGAGCACATCTGAATAGGCTACTCTCAATCCGTTACACATCGAACAATGATTGCCTGTGAATGCTTCAAAACAATATTCCAGCGGTGTCCGACACTTTCCCTGTCTTTCATGCAGATAACCGCATCTGAAGAAAGCAAACCTGATTAATGGTTTGAAGATCTCTGCCATAAACTGGTAATGTGTCAAGGCTGGAAGTTTCAGAAAATTCTCTCGGTACCAGATATTGAATTCTTCAGTGTCTGTCACTTATTTTACGAAGTTTTTATAAGGCCTGAAGAAATAGACATCAAGAGGCTGAATCTTGACTTGCGACCAGGTGGGATCAGTTTAACCTTCAAGTTCACATTCGGCGGTATTAAGGTATTAATATCACGACTATTAGTATTACTATTACGAGTACTAGCATTACTATTACGACTCCTAGTTTTACCGTCTCGATTATTACTATCTAAACTACTGGTATTACTATCACGACTACTAGTATTATTGTCACGAAGCTTAGTATTACTATCAGGAATATTAGTATTGTCATCATGAGTATTAGTGTATTATCACTACTACTAGTATTACTGTCTCGACTACTAGTATTACTATCACGACTGTTAGTATTACTATGACGACTACTGGTATTATTATCACGACTATTAATATTATTTGCACGACTACTAGTATTACTATCACGACTGTTAGTATTACTATGACGACTATTGGTATTATTATCATGACTATTAGTATTACTATCACGACTACTAGTATTATTATCACGAGTATTAGTATTATTATCACGTCTTTTAGTATGCTATCACTAAGCTTACTACTAATATTACTGTCTCGACTACTACACCAGGATACGAGGAACGATTCGTGAGACGACGTAACAAGTCGGGTCACGAGGGATTCGCGTGTTGGGAGTGGATGTCATACGATGGGGCAGGACTCTGGAACGCATCCGCAGTTGATTTACGGCAGAAGTCTACGAACACATTTTGACAAATGTAATGATCCCTTCCGCCCGAGAACGATATCAACAAGGAACACTTGTGCGCCAGGAAAGTCTTTCCGCACTGTAGACAGCAGAGTGTATGCACTCGTAACTGCAGTTATATTGGTAGCACCAGCCGGGCCGGAACATTACCACATCCTTGATTGGGGGTTGTTTAGCTAACGGTATCAGTTGAAAGCAGATGGGATGTCCTGCAGTCTAATTGTGGGTGAGTGGTGGCTAAAGACTACTGGTGAGATTTCTTTTGAGGAAAGGGCGTTTTTGGTGAAATTCTTTTTGGCGAAGGTGATGTGTTTACGGAAAATCTGAAATAGAAATGTCGTATTTATTTTCCTAATTCCGGGTGTCCAAATCGCGATACGTGAATTTCGTTTTATGGATGCACCAAGAAGTGGCAGGCCATCAAATTTAACGACAGAAAAACTTGATAAAATCTCAGATATAATAGTGCGAATTCCTACAAAATTAACGTGCAAATTAGCACAAAAGGCCGAAATCTCTAAGTGGGCAGCACTTAAGGCTGTAAGAAGTGAACTTCAGTTATACGCCTATAAAATTACAGTGGTTCATGAATTAAGAGAACGTGATTACGAAAAGGTAGTGTCAGTGGTTCCAGAAATGTATAAATCGGCATGGACTTGACGTTTTAAATGAAACTTTCTTTACAGTCGAAGCATGGTTTAACTTATTTACTTACTATGTAAATTCTCAAAATTCACGGGTTTGGTCTTCATAAATTTCCTATGCAGTAGGAGAGACAACATTGAACTTAAAATGAATATACTTAATTATCTGCAGTCGATTACGAAAGAAACATTAATAAAAAATGATTGCAAATAAGTGTAAAAGAGTCGAACTGTGACACAAGAACGAGGAAATTACTTCCAGCATCTTTATGATTGTGGTGAGTAGTAGCTACATAGTTTACGTTTTGTTCCTAGAGTAAGTTCCAGCTACTACGAACATAATGCAGTTGCTACCGCATATACTCCGCTGTCTCCAGTGCAGAGAGACTTCCCTGGCGTACTGTGGTATTGGAATGGAATGGAATTTAACTGAGGAGGACACGGATGGCCCAGCACTGAGACTTATTGAGCTCTATTGCGCTAGCCCTCGATATGGAATGAGTTACATGCCACAGATCGCCTACGCGCACCGCCCTAACCGCATGACTCCCTTAACGACCGGTCCCTACAGCCAACAGAATCGATATACCATTCCTGCTTCGGCAAATTCCCCCAAGGCCCTCCTGTCGGTCCGAGGCGAATCTCCTCCCCGAGTAGGTCCGCCTCGGGTGCCATTGCAGATGCCTTCCAACGTCGCTGAGCTACATCCCACGGAGGCCAGTCGAGACTGTCAGCAGCTTCGGGAGGCCGCCGGTAGAGTGATCTGAGAAACCAGAAACGAGATGATGAGGAAATGATTATGGGGGAGGAAAGGAAGTGGCGAAGATGAATGGGGTTCCAATCGCCTGATAAAGTTACTTGATAGTCATCCATACAAGTGAAGAAAAAACCCCGAAAAAAACCTCACTCAGGCAAAATGTTCTTGTCGGGAATCCAACCCGGGACCGCTGGGTTCGGAGTAGACTCGCTACCCCTTCAGACACAAAGGTGGACTGCACTGTAGTATTACTATCTGTTAATATTATTACTACACTATCACTGCTACTAGTGTTACTATCACTACTACTAGTGCTACTATCAAGACTACTAGTATTGCCTTCACGATTACTAGTATTACTATCACAAGTATTAGTATTACTATTACGACTATTAGTATACTATCTACTACTAGTGTTACTATCCCATCTGCTAATATTACCATCACGACTACTAGTATTACTATAACAACAATTAGCATTTGAGCCGTGTCCACCATCATGGCCGTTCACCTAGTACGTCACTTCGTCCGTCAGAGCGCTCTCAGACGTTACATTATAGATAGCGCTATGAATCCTTTCATTTTTCCAAATTATCATATTGGCCGGTTGATTACGTCTCACGAGGGGAGAGGGAGAGTCAGTTTACTTTGTCACGGGCAGCTAGAGAGAACTTCACTTAGGACTCGAACGCCGTAGAGAGAACATCACGACTCAGGTCTCGTACGCCGTATAGTTAACTTCACTTAGCAGTTGGAAGCCGTATGGGTAACAGTACTTAAGAGTTGCAAGCCGCATTGATATTTTTATTCAGGCAACTGACGTGTACTTGACAAGTGGAGCTCGAACTGTTTTCTATTCTCGTAACTTAAGTTTATCGTGATAGATTGTTCGACAACAGTGCGTCACTATATTTCTTTGTATATTTATGCATTACATGGAACTTTGTTTCAGATGTATATCTTGTGATTTAGCGTGCTTACAACTTGTGTCAGATTTGTATCAGTGGATAGGTAAATTTGCGTCGTGATATTTTTATCTTCGATTGTATGTGTTTGAGAGATTGTAGTGGATCGTACTTTGAAATATCGTTTGCTAGTGATACGTCTTGGGGGCAAGTAATTGTGATTGCGTCGAGTAATATATTATGTGATATATATATATATATATATATATATATATATATATATATATATATATATATATATATATATATATATATATTTGAGGTATATTGTATTGGGGATCACGTGATGAAATATAAGTTGATATGTGAGGTTCGACGATTAGGGATTACGTGATGAGATATGTTTGATATGTGAGGTTTTGATGTTCCAAGACGGTTTGTGTGATAGAGCAGCGATTACGATCTTTGGGTTACGTTCTATTTGACGTTGTAATGAACTGGAATAGTATGGGCCTCATATTATTGTTCTAGTATTTTCCCTACTCCATTTTGATTTATTGGTTCCCATTGCCGCTATTTCAGGAATCGAGTGCGTTGAGTTTCCGTTGCTATTTAAACGATCTTTGAGATTTGAAATCATCGTCTGTTACTTATATTACGTATCTCTCTCTCTCTCTTGGGCATTGTTATTGTAAAGTACAGAGATTTTGTGTCAGTGCAATCTGCACAGTTCATGCGAGGTCTATGTGGAATTGGTAATGTATAGTGATCAGTTATGTGATGCCTTATACTGGGTAAAGTCTTTGCGTTATTGAGTATATATATATATATATATATATATATATATATATATATGTTTAGTTTGGTTAGTCAGATTGTATGGTATCTGTGATTGAATGGGTCATGTATTGAGGTAGTGTGCTGACTGGGCGTTGTCTTGAGATTCATATCTAGATGGTTAATATATTTATTCAGAGAGTGTTTTCATGACTAGATGGTTTATAGGTCAGTCATTGATTATTGAGTGATGGCCATATTAGATTGTATTATGACCTATAAGTATGTTTGCCCAGTCTAGTAATTCTGTCACGATTCAGATATCGTTGTGATACTTGTTCAGATTAATTTGTGTTACTTTCATTCGCTTATTTCATATTTCTTTGTTATTTCATTTACCATTCATGTATATTGTTATTCATTAATTGTTAATTATATTTGTTATACAAATTCACACTATTTATTTCTAAAAGCCTTCCACTGCGTACATCCAATCTTTCCAATGTACCGTCCACCTGGCGATAACAGCCATTATAAGAAATATAGAGGAGGAGTGGATGATCGTACACTTCGTACACCTCCTCCCTCACACATTATTAGTACGAATATTACTATTACTGCCATGACTATTATTGTTAGAATGGAATGAAATTTATGTGAGAGGGGCACGGATGGTCTAACATTGCGACCTGTAGAGATCTATTGCGCTAACCCTCGATATGGAATGAGTTGCGTGCCATAGCCCACCAATCCAAACACACGACTCCCTAACGACCGGTCCCTACAGCCAAAAGAAATCCATATACCATTCTTGCTTCGGCAACTTCCCCAAGGCGGTCAGGGGGGTCAGTCCGAGGCGAAACTCCTCCCCCGAGTAGGTCCGCCTCGGGTGCTCGTTGCAGAAGCCATCCAACGTCGTGTAGCTACATTCCACGGAGGCCGGTCGAGATAGCCAGTAGTTCCGGGATGCCGCCTGTGGAGTGATCTGAAAAACCAGAAACGGGATGATGAGGAAAGGATGATGGGACGAGGGAAGGAAGTGGCGAAGATGAGTGGGGTTCCAATAGCCTGATGAAGTTACCTGATATTCATCCATAGGAGTGAGGGGAAAACGCCGATAAAACCTCACCCAGGCAACTCGTCCTGACCGGGAATCACCCGGGACCGCTGGGTTCGGAGTTAGATTCGCTAACCCCTCAGCCACAACGGTGAACTACTATTATTGTTACTATGGCGACTACTATTATTACCACCACTATTATTAGCATCACTACCACTACTACTAATATTTTACCACCACTACTTTTATTTCCGCTAGTACTAATACTACCATTACACCTACCATTACTCTATTATACTATCACTATTACTAGATTTGCTATCACGACTACTGGTAATGCTACCATTACTATTGGTATTACTATCACGACTGCTAGTTCTACTACCATTGCTACTAGTATTACTATCACTAATACTAATATTTCTACCATTACTATTAGTAGACCTATTGCTACCATTAATAGTATTACTATCATTATTAATGTTGTAAACACTACTACTAGTATTACTAAAACTACTCGTGCTGCCACAACTTTCATTAGTATTACTACCACCACTACTACTATTATTACTATCACGACCATTATCACTACAACTACCATCACATCTATGTTACTACTACTACTACTACTACTACTACTACTACTACTACTACTACTACTATTGTCACTAATGTTACTGTTATTACTGTTTTTATTATTACTTTATTGCTTTAGTGTGTTATTTTACGACGCTGTATCAAGATCGTAGGTTATTTAGCGTCTGAATGAGATGAAGGTGATAATGCTGGTGAAGTGAGTCCGGAGTTCAGCACCGAAAGTTACCCAGCATTTGCTCATATTGGGTTGAGGGAAAACCCCGGAAAAACCTCAACCAGGTAACTTGCCCCGACCGGGAATCGAACCCGGGCCACCTGGTTTCGCGGCCAGACGTGTTAACCGTTATTCCACAAGTGTGGGTACTATATTGCTATTACTGTTATTATTTTTCGACTAATTTACTATTAATCGATTACTATTACTAGCATTGCTACTATTACTACTAGGCCTACTAGTTAAACCATCCATTTGAAAGCGAAGAAGTGTAGATTGAAGTTTTCCGTTGCTTGTGATCAAAAAGAGAAACACAATCTCAGTTTTGTTTAACACTGTGGAAAAACTGTATCTACACCTCTTCTTAACAATTCATCATTGCTTTCTCCCTCATCTACATCCATTTGAAGATGTTCACAATTTTGTTTTTGTACATTTGATTTTACACTATGTCACGTGATGAAGGATTTCGAAGTGAAATGAATTTCGTAAATAATGAGTAGTGCTAAACAATCCCCACTTTTTTTTCTGTTACGTAGGTACTTTTCAATCACAGTTATAATGAATAAGTGAAATTCTTAAAATCATTTAAGAAGAATTTCACGTGCATATAGCGCAATGTCAAAAATAAGCAGTACCGTGCATGACCCTTCCTCTTTTATCTGCATACCTCTAGTAGTTGAAGTATTAGCTGGACAATTAAAGTCTGTCTAATGAAAGAATAAAGTTATGTAAATACATGCACGTGAGTACATGGCCTTGGGATCTCTGAATTGGCAGTGAATCGTTTGTTTGCTGTCATGTGAAAATATCTATTGGTATTCTGCGGTTTACATCGCTTTATTCTTTCGCTGGACAGAGTACCTATAGGAAAATGTAAGAAAATTCTTTAACTGTCCATTTATCTTCACTAGCCATTAGAATTCCTCCTAAATTATATAATGTTGCCCTTGACAACTGTTGTCATTTAATTAGGAATTCGAGAGGAATAATAACCAATTCGAACTATCCAACGTCGATATTTAATTAAAATATTAAACTACTCGATGTGTCTTGAAGTTTGGAGTTACATAAAGTCTGGGTTTTGCGCTTTAATTACAGAAATATTAATAAAATTATGTCTATGACTAGGGGACACATTGTTGCTACGGATCATAGCAACGTTTCCCTTCTTGTAGGAAAAATCTCATGAACTAAGATTCTTGGCAAACTGTTTAGGGTAGGCAGGGGCAAAAGTGCGCACAGGGTAAATAACCGAACCTATTTTTTTTCCTACTTCTGAGTGTGTTGTGGCAGTCCTGCACCTTCAGTCGAGAGGTCTTATGGTGGAAGAGTCAGACGTGTTATATCAGTGATTTGTGCTTTCAAGATATGAAAATATGAGATGAGATATTTTTTGTAACGTTCGATTTAAATATTTACCATGTAATTGATGGTTATCTGTCTGTCATAAAAACAGACCAAAGAATTAACAATACCCCATATGTAAGTACATAACCTAACGTATACTTTAAGTTTAGTTGTTAGTGAAACAACTAATTGCTATAGATGGCAGTTTAGAAATCAACGCCACGGGGCAAAGATCCTACGAACTCTCTTTTCTGCCTCTCGTATTTCATACTGAACACGTAGATTTAATGAGCTTATTTAATGGGTTTTCATTTATAGTTAACTATTTTACAGCGATTTATTCTTAATAAAAGTAGCTTTAACTTCATGTTCCAGAAACTACGAGAGAAATATCCACAAAGTCGTGGTCGTTTAAAACGCTAGAGTAGGGGAAACCCGGGCAAAGCGGATAAGCTAAGAATAAACAATGCCACAGGCTATATTTTGGTGCTCCCGAAATAAAAATTTCATGACTCTGGTTGTGATACATGTTGTCCACATATCTAAAAAATAGCAATTCGTTTCTTGTACCTACGGAGAGTGATATGATTTGAGAAAGAAAATATAGTTAATTATTCGCTTTGCCCGGGTACACGGGCAAAGCGAATAATTAACCCGGGCAAAGTGAATATCCCTATAACATTTTCACATTTATATTTAATTTCTATTCACCGATAATAAAATTAAATCAACACATAAACACGATGTTAATGAGGCATATGAGACTATAAGAAATGTTATTACAGCCCTTTACAGCACGTTAGATTAGTACAAAATACAAATTTGAACAAGTCGACGTTTCACTGGCACTGAAGACATGGATTTCTTCTGCTTTTCGTCCTGCCCATAAGTTACTTCTCTTTCAACGTGTTTAATAGGTATAGATGTAAGAGCTTCAGAGCGCTGACATTTTCTTAGTTTAACTCGTATCTTTCGAGGATCCACTTTTGGCACTGGTCTAAATCAAAAGAACTGACTTGGGTTCTCCTGCTGACGATGTTGAGGGTTTTCGTGTAACCGGAACTGAAAATCTGAGTGTAATTGATGTATTGAACATTCCTTCAATCTCTGAAGATAACGACATCACAGAGGTGGTTGAATCTGAGTGAGCATTAACTGTTTCTTCAGCTGCTGAAGAAGCTGGCACCGCAGAATTTGTTAAATCTGAGCCAGCTGTCGATTCGCTGATTTCTGTCTCAAGTGAGAGATCTGTAAGTTCATCTGGAGCAAAATCTTCATCAACAGACACATTATGGTTGTATGGCCATATAGCAGAACCACTGATTGGACGATTTTATTTCTTCAAGTGCTTTCTTAATGGCTTCTTCAGACCATTTGGCTTGCTCCGTCTTCCTCTTGAAAAATTAAACCATCTGAAAACACATTACGACCTTTTTAAGTAAAAATTAAGATCAGTGTTACTGATTTATAATTTAATTAGTGTGACTTAATGTCTCCACTATGTAAAATGAATGTAACACGCTTTATTACAATAGACAAATACATACAAAAATACTGCTGACACTTGTATAGTCAAATAAAGGTGGCAGGGCAGAGCGGATAAGTTATTCACTTTGCCCTATTCACTTTGACCGCAGACGCCACTTCGCTTTTCATTTAAAGTTATGCAAACATAAACGTCAATAATCTTCTTCGTAAGTACGGCATTTTAGAACTAATTCTATTGCCTATATATTACTATCACATAACAAAGAGTTTCTGCAGTACTGTATGTTGTACATATGTTTCTCTTACCTTGAAATAAAAAAAAACAGTCAATTTTCTTCAAACACACGCTGACTTCTTCTCTTACTAGCCAGAGCTAGAATGACGATAAATCAGTTCCAGCTGCAAATTCTGGTAAGGATTCTTCCCCAACATAGCAGAAAGCGCTATCTGTTGGCGTTTCTAAGAAATATGCATTATTCTCTTTGGCCGGGTTATTCGCTTTGCCCGGGTCTCCTCTAGCTGTTAGTAGGAAATGGATCTTCCATTAGATGTGTAACTAAAAGACTTGGCTGTAATGAATTCACATTACGTATGAGACTTAAAGAAAGCTATACAATGGCGACATCATTGGAATGTATTAGCAAAGTATTTTCTGACGCTTTACTTCAATCTGTAATTTGTTTGTTCCTTTATTTGCTATAGTTATTTACTCAATTTTCCATGTATAACAGTATACAAGTTATGAGTGCAGCTACCTGAAAAATAAATACTGTAAAAGATTCAACTCTGGGCTATTATAATTATAGTTTCTGTATTTTTTGAATTTTTCTCCATAGCAATAGGATGCTTACCCCATTCCAGGGGCAAAGATCCATTGTTTCCATTTGTGACATTGTTTTAAATATGATTTTAGCAGATCATACAATCAGTATGGTATTGTTTAATGTATAATTTTAGGTATTATAAGTTGTGTAGAATTTTCATTGTCATATAACCAGGAAAGCAGCAGGAATAGACAAAAAAGTATTAGTTGTTCACCTTTGCCACAGCCTACCCTCTTTGCTGTACAATTTGTCATATAGTGCATAGGTGGATTGTAAGAAAGAAAATCAAAGAAAGGTTTATTTTTCCTTAGATATATCCCAAATTTTCTTGGCATTTTGGCAAAATGAAAAATGTAACATCCTGAAATATACGTTTTCTAATAGCTCATGAAATTTCTTAGTTACATCATGGTCTCACGGAAATAATGTCCTACGTTTCTCAGATCCACCACTTTGCCTTTCTTGGACTTGAGCCACCCTCCACAAAACAAGAAAATTAATTAGAATCTGATGAGAGAGTTAAAGGTTTTGTTGACAAGTATTCTGAAGCACAGGTTAACTACTGTTTTTTCTTAAACAACACGTTATTTTTTTTTTCAGTTGTATAAACCTCTAAGTAAATCAGCATATTTTGTAATATAAAGTTATGATCATATTTAATAGCTTAATTTTCAGAACACCAGAAGATATATCATGTTCCTACAAAGTCAGATTTTAATCTCATATTTTTTTTAATTTTTTTTTTAATTCTATATACTATAAGCATTCCTCCATTAATATAACAATAACATACAAATATTTTCTGAGTTGCTTTGAAATGTCAAAGATGGCTAGTTTTATTAAGTAAACTATATGATCCTCCATTTTTTATACAGGAGGAAATTTCTTGCCGTTGAACTTAAACGTTGTAACCTAGTTAAATCCAATTTTTAAACACGTCATTTACAATTACTTTTAATTCAAAATGATGGACATTGTGATTGGTGTGTTGGTGTTGGTGTACTTTCTATTTAGCAGGTGGTAGAGGACATTACATACATTCTCATACCAAGGAAGTCGTATATCGTGTTTATACATATTTCCAGAACGAATATGAGAATACAAATAATGAAATAACAGTCAATTTTCGTTAGTCATGTTTTTAAAGAACACTCAAATTCATGGCTACTCTACAAATTCACATTTTGTTGTACGTCTTGACCCAGTGCAGTGTTTTATTAAACCGGCAGAGGGCGTATGCGTTCTACAGTTCATGACTATTCCACAAATTCACATGGTGTGCGCGACTGCTTGAACAATTTACAGGGAAGTGGATTGGTAGAGGCGGTCCTGTACCTTGGCCTCCTCGATCTCCTGATTTGACCCCTCTGTTTTTTTGTGTGGAGATAGATACATATCTTGTTTACGCAACCCGAATAGAATGAGAAGAAGATGCGGATATTTGCTGCAGCAGGGGAAATAAACGATAATCCTGACAATCCATGTCCCGCCGATGTAACCTTTGTGTACAGGTCAGTGGAGGTATTTTTGAACGTCTTTTGCAGTGATTTTTGTGTGTAAATGTTTTTCAACACCTTTCGCAATGATTTTGGTGTGTAAAAGTTTTATATCAGACTCAAGCAATAAAGCATGGCAATGGTTTGTGTTACATTAAGATCTGGCGTCCTCGCGAAACAGTGCCTCACTGCACAATATGATATTAGAGAAAACTCTTTGTTTTGATGTCTCACACAACCTCCCAGAGTTTGTCGATTTAATCCTTTCATTCACTGCGTCCTCTACAGAGGGCAGCAACTTCAATGCCGCTTCAAGGACAGTTGTTGACAGGTCCTTTTAGCCGTCTTGTCCTCTCTAGTGGACAGTTCATATCTGAAAAATCTAGGGATCATGCTGTAAAAATGAGACTGTGGGCAATTCACAAAATCTAAAAAGGAGTCAAGAACAAACAATAGACTTTTCTAAACAAAAATCGTAGGCTAATTCGTGACTGAGAAGGTTGATCACTTTTCACTCTGTATAGGCGTAGTTACATGAAAAAAGGAAACGGGAGAAAAGCTCTCCAAAAAGAAAAGTATTTGCGACTCTTCTGTTACATCAATGAGGTACATTTAATCAGGAAGCTTTAAGATGGAAAATGCTTGCTTAATACAAAGAAAACTTCATACCCCAGAACAGCCATTTTCAACTTATTTGCCGTTAGAAAATTGAAATAGTGAAGGTTGTCGTAACAAAATTTGGAAAAACAAAAGTCGAAAGAGTAGTAAACAAGTGAGTCCACAAGACTCATCTTTCAGCGAACGCGGCACCAGTCAACATTCAGTAAACACAGTGCATGAGTGAGAGAGCAGAGAAGAGAATGACTGACGCTCAGCCAGGCTTGCAAGGTCAATAAAGTTAAAATATCGTACCAATCTTAAAAGTACCGCATTTCACTTGTTTATTCAAGAAAATTTGAAGAGTGTGATCCCAAAATGCGTTCAGTCCACTTTTATGAAAGGAACTGTGGTAATTTCTTTTACCCATCGGACTATTGAAAAGAGAGCCTACACGTAACTAGTAATGATAATGGACTTAGGTTAGT
Source organism: Periplaneta americana (assembly GCF_040183065.1). Taxonomy (NCBI): domain Eukaryota; kingdom Metazoa; phylum Arthropoda; class Insecta; order Blattodea; family Blattidae; genus Periplaneta; species Periplaneta americana. Next base: position 115,832,448 of record NC_091120.1, on the reverse strand, counting down.
CAACGTCGCCGCATCAAAAAATTTAATAGTGAAAGTACAACATTCCCGCATAAGAATATACATAAATATACTTATACTTCTCCAGATGGATTGACACTCAACCAAACAGATCAATCTTCATAGATAAAAGAAAACATAGCCTACTAGTATAATAGACATTCGATCTTTCAGAGGGGCAGACTGTGATTCTGACCACAATTTGGTAATTGGAGAATTAAGAGAAAGGCTATCATTAGTCAAATGAGTAGCGCAAAAAGTTAATATTAAAAGATTTAATATTTCAAAATTAAAAGACAAGGAAGTTTAGCAACATTATCAGGTCGAACTTTAAATAGATTTGCCACTTTAGAAATTTCCGTGGAAGTTATGGTAAAGTATCAGAGATAATATGAAAATTGCAGCTGAGCAGAGCATAGGCTATTATGAAACAAAGATAATGAAACTGTGGTTTGATGAAGATTGCATTGTCGTAGAAAGAAGGAAACAGGCAAAATTGAAATTCTTACGGGATACAGTCCAGGAAAACAGAGATATTTATTTCACTGGAAGACGGGAAGCAAGTCGTATACTTAGAAACGAAAAGAGATATTATTTGAAGGAAAAACTCAATGAGGTAGAAACAAACAGCAAGAATAGAAATATTATACAGAGTTTTCCGAGGTGGTGTTACAAACTTTCTGGGATGATGGCGAAGGGCACATGTATCAATTTGAGATTTGGTCCGAAAATGACTGAGTCGAAAGTTATAAGCAAAAATAGTTGTGTGAAAATGGAATTGTAATTTGGCAGCACGTGCCCTCCTGCCTTTAACCTTTGGTACAGTCGTGGAAAGATGGTATGGGCCGGATGTCTCCTACGTGGGTACTTGCCCCGATACAATCTGTGAGCTTGTCTACTGTTCCCATTGGCTCATCCGTATTCGAAAATCAGGTCTGCTTATTCCGCTCTCGTGTACTCCTCCATTTCACTAGGACTGATCGACTGGACACTGCAACTTGTACACATACAATGCTGTCTACAGACGTGCATATCAGGACCGACCATGTCCGTTACACATCTGCATTGCTTTAGTGTAGTTTCCTGTTCCCACTCCTCAGACAGCCCACTGAATGGAATACTGTAAGTAGACAACGTAAACAACGTCAGATGAATACAGTATGTGTAAGATGTACAGACAAATACACATAAATAAGGTGTACAAAGGAATAAAATTATTTCATTTCCACAGAACTATTTTTGCTTGTAACTTTCGACTCGGTCATTTCCGGACCAGGGTTCCTTATCTCAAATTGATACATGAGCCCTTCGTAATCATCCCTGGAAGTTTGTAACACTACCTCGGAAACATCCTTTATAAAAGCATAAAGAAATTTAAGAAAAGGTATCAGGCAATAGTAAACGCGATCAAGGATGAGAATGGTGACTTGCTTGCAGACTCTCATTCCATCCTGAAGAGATGAAAAAAATATTTTGGGCAACTATTAAATGTACATAGACCAAATAGCAATTATCGGAACGATATTCAGATGCAAACTGCTGTGCCATTTATATCCGAACTCACACTTTCTGTAGTCAAAATTGCGATAGAAAATCTTAAAAGGTACAAGTCTCCAAATATTGATCAAATTCCAGCAGAATTAATACAAGAGGGTGGAAACGTATTATATTTAGTGAAATTTATAATCTTATAGGCCTACATACTATTTGGGAAAATGAAGTTGTACCCGACCAATGGAAGCAGTCCATAATTTTATTGTCCCTATCTTTAAGAAGGAGGAAAAGACTAACTGTAGTAACATTCGAGGAATAGCACTTTTATTGACGTTAAACAAAATGTTGTTCAATATTCTTTTGCGAAGATAAACTTCTTATGTAGATGAAATTATTGGAGATCATCAATGTAGTCTAAGGCGTAATAGAGCGACTATTGATCAGATTTTTTGTATTTCACAGTCATTGGCCAAAAATGTGAGTACTGTATAGGGGCACAGTACATCGATCAGTTATTCGTATATTTAAAAAAGGCACCTGACTCGGTTAAGAGAGAAGTTTTATATAATATCCTTATTGAATTTGGTATTCCCAAGAAATTAGTTCTATTAATTTAAATGTATCTCAGTGAACATACAGCAGAGTCCGTATAGGCTAGTTTCTGTCTGACTCTTTTCCAATTCACTTTGGGCTTAAGCAAGGAGATGCACTATCACCTTTACTTTTTAACTTTGCTCTAGAATATGACATGAGGAAAGTCCAGGAAAACGAGGAGAATTTGGAATTGAACGCGTTATATCAGCTGCTCGTTTATGCGAATGACGTGAATATGTTAGGAAAAAATCCACAAACTAATAGGGAAAACACAGAAATTTTACATGAAAAATGTGAGGAGATAGGTTTGGAAATAAAACCCGAAAAAACAAAGTATATAATTATGTCTCGTGACCATAACATAGTATGAAATGAAAATATAAAAATTGTAAATTACCTTTTGAAAAGATGGAAAAATTCAAATACCTTGGAGCAACAGTAACAAATATAAATGACACTCGAGAGGAAATTAAACACAGAATAAATATAGGAAATGCCTGTTGTTATTCGGTTGAGAAGCTTTTATCATTCAGTCTGCTCTCAAAAGCTTACAGTTAGAATTTATAAAACAATTATTATATTACTGGTTGTTCTGTATGGATGTGAGACTTGGAGTCACTTTGAGAGAGGAAGAGAGGTTAAGAGTGTTTGAGAATAAGGCACTTAGAAAAATATTCGGGGCTAAGAGAGATAAAGTTACAGGAGAATGGAGAAAGTTACACAACGCAGAACTGCACGCATTGTATTATTCACTTAACATAATTAGGAACATTAAATCCAAACTTTTCAGATGGGCAGTGCATGCAGTACGTATGGGTGAATCTAGGAATGCATATAGAGTGTTAGTTGGAAGACTTGAGGGGAAAAGACCTTTGGGCACGACGCGACGTAGATGGGAGGATAATATTAAAATAGATTTGAGGAAGGTAGAATATGGTGCTAGGGACTGGATTAATCTCGCTCAGGATAGGGACCAATGGCGGGTTTATGTGAGGGCAGCAATGAACCTCCGGGTTCCTTAAAACCATTTGTAAGTAAGTAAGACCTGCGGACTGAGCGAGTTTTGAAGTGACATTCACAATAACACAAAGTTTTAGACAAGAATTTACGTTGTTTTTGAAGAAAATAAGCTTGAAATATGACAGAGGTCTAAAGTAATCAAATATATGCTATAAATCATACATATGGCCTAATGGTCTGAGCGAATTTTGGGATCACACTCCTCAATTCCTTCAACCGGTTAGGAACCACTGATTTAAATTATGTGGGTATGCCGCAGGATTTGAAATTACAACTTCAGTGTGCCAAATTTTTTTAAAAGTTTGAAAAACGCTGCCCTAGAGGACATTTTGCCAGAAACTTACAAAATACGAAATATTACAAATTGGAATTTCACGTTCCCCATTGTGGAAAGTACTAAAATATATTGGATTTCAGTATAGCAGAAACGAAAAAATATTTAATGGAACGTAACGACATTATTGTCTGTCGCAACGAATTTTTAAGAACATTGAGAAAAATGAGGGGACTAGGAAGGTCTGAAATATTTTTAGATGAAATTATTGTGAGTGTAGTCTTGTAATTTGCAATCATATATATTCCTTTAGTCGAATTTCTTTTTCCGAACTTAGTTCTGAAACGTCCTATGCAGTAGCTCGCCTCGAAGTAGAGGTGCTCAGACTGTTTGAAATTTCAGCGGGAAGCTTCCCTCTGTATGAAAAACAGAATATAAGAACTTTCCTCCATTTAGCGAGACTTATGAAAGGAGAGCTGAATCACTCAGTTATTCCAATTAGCCTAATTCATTAAGGAAGATTTGTGCCAACATAACAAGCTAGCAAACGACAGTGATCGTACTAAAAACTGATAAAAGCAATAAATGTCACAAATCTTCAATTAACCATTTTGTCCGTTTCTTTTACACTTGTAAGGAATATTGAAGTAATAACCGATATTTAGAAGTAGTGGTGTACGGGTACAGATTTCAATTTTAATACAAAACAAACAAATTACATGCTGAAAATCGAACTCGGTATCTTTTCGTTTGCAGCCGAACACACTACCACTTAACCCTCAGCGCAGGATAGTGAGAATAACAAGACTGGAAGAGATGTCACTCAGTACAATCAGTGCCCCCTTCTTTGATTCACTAACAATCTACAACACAATAGTATATTAAATTATTACCATTAAAGAGGTTTTACTTTTGCTGTAGACTGTGCAGCAATACATATTGTTATTTAATTTATATGAATTACCTTACTATTGTTTTCTATATAATATATATGTATATATGATATATATTTCTTTATTGGAAAGTAATATTTTGTGTGTGTGATAGATATCGGAGGCGAAACAATTTAATTAATTTTCACAAGAGTAAACTCGATTTGAACACATATTTTCGAGTATGGAAGCTAAAACAATGGAAAGAAAAAAATCCATGAGTGTGTGTCCGTCGCATGAGTGATGGATGCAGTGAAGTTAACCATTCCATAAATTTCCGTCAGTTTCCACGAACATAATTAACTAATATGTTCTTTACACAAATGAATGCTCTTAAAAAATGGTAAAAACGTAAAAAGAAGGAGCTTCATGTCCAAACATTACGCAAGATTAAATTCGACGAAAGTCTTCTCAGCAATTTTTCTAAGTGGACAGATCTAGATTTCATCACTGGAATCAGAATTGGCCATACAAAATTGACTCATCATTATTTCTGCTCAACGGTCATCTCCAGGGTTAGAATTTTTCTTTGTTGAATTTATTTATACACGTCTTTAACATTTGTGGTAATATCGCGTGTTAAGGATCTGTGGGTATACCAGTAGGCTCTTTTTATTATTGTTGAGTTCCTGTTTCTATTATGTGCTGTAGGTGGCTTGTGTTCATGTAATTGATTTAGGTTTTTTTATGTTTGCGATATTGGTGATTGAGGCGATGATGAATTATGATACGTAAATTTCCAATCCGACATTTGCCCTTTGTGACTGAGGGAAATCATGAAAAACCCCAATCCGATTAGTCGGCGACGGGGTTTGAACCCGGGACCTCCCGAATGCGGGTCTCAAATGTTACTATCTGAGTCAAGGGTGTAGGGCTTAGACAGGAAATTTTAACAGGAAAAAAGAAGAGGAAAATGTGCAATATTAAGACAGAAAGGGACAAAAAGTTGCTGTTCCATTCAACTATTTTTTGTAAATATGCTCTTTCTCATTAGTTTCTGTAATTGAAGTCAACTCTTTCGAAACTAGGAACATCTCTATAATACAGGCTATATTTAGTCTTTATTCACCAGAGAAAATGCTGCACCGTACTAGAGTTACATCAGTTTCAATGAAATCATACTTGAATTCCTGAGTCAGGATGAAAAAGCGGGATTTGACAAATAATTGTATTATATATATACATATATATACATACATACATACATACATAAGCAGTATAGAAATGACGGCTAGAAAGCCATTTCAGATGGCTCGCACGTGACGTCACAGGTGGGCGTGGCAAGTTACTTCACAAGTGGGCGTGGCCAAAGTATGACGTGATGAAGTGGGTGTGGCTTAAAGTGTTACGTCACGAAGGGGCGTAACTTAAAGTGTGACGTCAAAAATGGCTATCTCACAAGTCCATACATGTTTGAAAATCCCATCTGCTCAATGATGATGTAATCGCTATCTTCTACGTGTGCAAATATTATACAAGCTCACATCCGGCGAGTGTCTGAATTGCTGAGTAAAGAATTCACTTGTAAATTAAACACATACATTCTTCTTCTTACTATTATTAAGATTCTAATGTAATGGTAAATTAATTGATGGGGAATGGAAAATGGGGGGGGGGGTTGGGTGTGGGAAATTCGCAAGTGTAAATTGAAAATTGGAATGGGGGACATAAATGGTTGTACTTTAAGCCAATTTCAGATAAAAAATTAATCTAGCACACTTGTAAATTAAACAGGGTGTGGCTTACTTCACGAAGAGGGGTAACTTAAAGTGACGTCATAAATGGGTGCCTAAATGTGCAAGGTTAAAGTGTGACGTCGTAAATTTGTAATTGAAGTTGGAAATGGGGGATGGGGGTAATAATTTGAAATACATATGTTCATAGTGGCGTGATGTGATAAAGAAGGTTAAAGTGTGACGTTATAAATTTGTAATTGAAATGGGAAATGGGGAAGGGGGTTAAAATTTGAAATACATACGATCATAGTGGCGTAACTTAAAGTGTGACGTCATTCATATGTGCAGGTATGTAATTGAAGTTGGGGCGTAACGTAATAATTTGAATTACATATGTTCATACAAGTTTGTATAGTTGGGGGGGGGGGTGAAATACACAAGTTCATACATGTTTGAAATTTCACCTACACAATGATGATGTGATTACACGTGCAAATATTATGCAAGCTCACATCCGGTGATTGTCCGGCTGAGTGATGATAAAATAAAAAATTTTACACAAATATTGCATGATGCAAATAATATGCAAGCTGTTAATTCACATCCGGCGATTGTTCTCGCAGCGTCTTATGTTACACAAATATGTTATTGATTACATTTGCATAATCGCTATCTGCTATGTGTGCAAATATTATGCAAGGTTGCTAATTTTACATCCGGCGATGAAATTGCTGAGTGATGATAAAAAAAAACATTACACAAATATTGCATGATGCAAATAATATGAAAGCTATTAATTCACATCCGGCGATTGTTCTCGCAGCGTTTTATGTTACACAAATATTGTATTGATTACATTTGCATAATCGCTATCTGCTATGTGTGCATTATTAAATTGAATATTAATTGCTACTTTGTGCTGTATTTTACAGAATGTTTACTTTAACCATCAATACCATTTTTGACCCACACTACTTCTGCTCTGGACGGCTCAAATAGTATTGTATGCTAGGTCCAATATATTGCACATTTTCAATAATTACTTAAGTTGGTGCTCTCTATTCGTACTTGATATTTGATTAAAAAACAATCGCAGAACATGGCATTATTATTATATTATTATTATTATTACTATTATTATTATTATTATTATTATTATAATTATTATTATTGTTATTATTTGGGTTCCAATTTAATACATTTTGAAGTAACATTTATTTGATTGATTAATAATATAATACATTTTGAAGTAGCATTTATTGGATTTATTTTAAGCCATACATGATTACCGAAAGTATGATTTAGAGCAGTTCGTAATACAGTAATTGTAGCAGATAAATATGTGTTATAAGATTGAAATATACAAGTCCATACATGTTTGTAATTATAATTGGAGTGGGGGATTTGAAATATACAAGTTCATACATGATTGTATGATGAATTATACAAAAGCTGAGGATATGAAAGCATAATTGAGTGTCATGGATAGCACAATTATGGGAAACGATGTGGCGCTAGCCTTCGATAATCCACTAATATTGAAAGAAGAAAGATATAAAGTACCATTTGAGGTAACGTACGCATATTTTCCAGATGTGAGAGATGAGTGGTTAAATGAACCATATGAAATAACACGCAAATACAATATAACAAATTCTGAGAAAGTACACACTGAGGTGGTAAGAATAATTTATGGTGCTAATCAGTTACATACGGATTGGTCATTGGTGTTGCCTTGTGGTAATACGGAAATGAGTTTTATAAATGCACCTTCAACACATGAGGACACATATCACCGCAATATCTGTTAGGGTAACGGTGAACATCGCATTGAATCCATAGATCCCAAAGAGTCCAGCTTACATGTGTGGCGGGAACTGTGTGATCCCAGCTGTCTTACTTACAAAGAGGTGAGTACAGTTTATGTTCCTTTTATTAATTATAATATTATGATATATTTAATGATGATATTTGTTATTTTGTTTTTGTGCAGAAACCAGAGATTGTTGCCATGGATGTCAAAGCACCTAAAATGAGATTTTATCGGAAGAGATGTGATGAAGCTTGTCCCAACTACAAACCAGTAAGTGTTTTTTTTTTCCCCCCCACATGAAGTATGTCTATATTTGTGATTCAAAATGGCTATATTTGTGATTGTTTTTGTTTAACAGAAGTCGGAAAGTGTGAAAATTGTTGAGGAGGAGGAGAAAAAAGGAAAAAGGAGGAAAAACAGATTGTGGCGGGAGACATGCATTGAAACATGCCCAACTATAAAGCGGCGAGTGTATGTTTTGTGTTCTGATATTGAATGGTGATTATGTAGAGCATATACATGACTAACTTACATTATTGTTTTCAGAAGACAACTAAAAGAGGAGAAAAGAGGAAACATAGCGCATTGAAGGAGGAGGTGATGGATATTGAAGTCATTGTTCAACAATTGAGCGTATAGAAAATAGAAAATAAATGTGACATTTGCATAGCATACAGAAAAGTGGTTGTGATCAAGTGAGATGCAAGGACAAAAGATAATAATAATTGGTTGTTAAGACAATACATGTATGTAGTGTGCATAATATGAGAATAGTAATAATAAAAAATGAAATTAATGAGTTATTATTTCGAATGAACCTGAATTCCTTGTCATTGGGGATGGGAGAGTAACCTCACCCTAAGTCCTTGTCATTGTGGATTATGTCGAAAATCGTATTCTCGGCGGTGGATAATGGCACAATATTTATTTTTTATTTTAATTTAGATGATACTGCATCTCTAGCCTCGGTTTGAGCTGAAGGAGAGGAGGAAGAAGAAGAAGAATAATAAGAAGGAGAAGAAGAAGAAATAGCACAATTTAAATGCTCTGAGTGTAGAAAAAAGTGACCATGATGAAGAGTGGTGAATGTTAAACGTGATTGTGAAGAATGTTCGAATTGTAATAAATGTTTTTTTTTTTTTTTTTTTTTGGAAATAGTATTGCACTGTAATTTTTTTCTGTATTAACTATCCATTTCCATCTCACATAATCAAAGGGTTGGGTTCGTTTAGAGTTCCAAATTGGGAATCGGTTATTAACCTATAACACTTTCCTTTCAAATATTAGTAATCCTTTTCCAATATGAAGAATTGATATATTGGTTTTCAAATATTAATAATCCTTAAGAATTGGTGTATGTGTTGAGATTATTCTAAAGATATATGTTACAAGAATATAACATAATTCCAGTGGTAGCTTATTGATTTGGGAGTGGTGGATTTGAAATACACAAGTTCATTACATGTTTGTGTGATAAAACCTGAGGATGATTGAGAGTCACGGATATCACAATTGTGAGAATGTTAATGATTAAACTGAACCTAGTCATTGGGGATGGGGATGTGCTTGGTAAAAGAAAATAGTAACAACATAAAATTATGCGTATATATTTATTCATAAAAAGAAATACAATGCACTGAGTATTGAAATATATTTTCAGTTAGTGAATCCCAATTTTGATGATGTTTTCACCAAAATTGAAGAAATTTTACATTGTTTCTGCAATGATAGAAGCACATGTTCCTTTTCTTTTTAACATAAATAAATTAGGAAAATCCACTTCTTCCAAATTGTACACATAACTCATGATAAATAATTGTTCCAAGAATTCTTTTTTTTCCACACCCTTTGTATAAACACACTATGTAACATAACCAATACGATTAGTTTCACGGCGCCAAGTGATGGGGTGTTTTCAGCATCCTTGCTGCAAATTCCTATGAAGACGGCGAGTTCTTTTAAAATGAAGTTGTTTGGAAACCTTGTACATCAATGGACGTTCAGAAAATAAAAACGGTGTAGCATCATACCTATTGAAAATTGTATAATGTCACAGAAAAAAAGTAACACATAATTACATTTTTAAACATATGATATGTGTAAAAGCACTTTATACATAATCCAATAGGAAACCTTGTACATCAATGGACGTCCTGAAACAAAATAAAAATGTGTAGCATGATGCTTATTGTAATTTTTTTGTCACAGAAAAAAGTAACACATACTTACATATCTAAACATATGATATGAGAAAAAGCACTTTATACATAATCCAATAAAAACACTTTGAACATTGTGTTCGAACAACACTGTTACACCCTTTTTGAGTACATCTCTTCCGCCTTTTGAATGAGATATATTGAACCCAAGTGATTTATGCCGTCATATCGAGATTCTCTGCTGTTATATGTAATCGGGGAACAAACTAGTCGCACACCCGCTTTATTTGTAGAATACGATTTTCGACATGTTGTTGCATTATCGCAACGAGAATACGATTTTCGACATGTTGTTGCGTTATCGCAACGAGAATACGATTTTCGACATATTGTTGCGTTATCGCAACGAGAATACGATTTTCGACATGCTGTTGCATACATGTCGCAAGAATGCCATTTTCGTATCAGTTGCAATGATGAAGGCAAAGAAACTGGGTGTGCGACTAGCTTGTTCACCGATTACATATAGGAGCAGAGAATCTCGATATGATGGTATAAATCATTGGGTTCAATATATCTCATTCAAAAGGCGGAAGAGATGTACTCAAAAAGGGTGTAACAGTGTTGTTCGAACACAATGTTCAAAGTGTTTTTATTGGATTATGTATAAAGTGCTTTTTCTCATATCATATGTTTAGATATGTAAGTATGTGTTACTTTTTTCTGTGACAAAAAAATTACAATAAGCATCATGCTACACATTTTTATTTTGTTTCAGGACGTCCATTGATGTACAAGGTTTCCTATTGGATTATGTATAAAGTGCTTTTACACATATCATATGTTTAAAAATGTAATTATGTGTTACTTTTTTTTCTGTGACATTATACAATTTTCAATAGGTATGATGCTACACCGTTTTTATTTTCTGAACGTCCATTGATGTACAAGGTTTCCAAACAACTTCATTTTAAAAGAACTCGCCGTCTTCATAGGAATTTGCAGCAAGGATGCTGAAAACACCCCATCACTTGGCGCCGTGAAACTAATCGTATTGGTTATGTTACATAGTGTGTTTATACAAAGGGTGTGGAAAAAAAAGAATTCTTGGAACAATTATTTATCATGAGTTATATGTACAATTTGGAAGAAGTGGATTTTCCTAATTTATTTATGTTAAAAAGAAAAGGAACATGTGCTTCTATCATTGCAGAAACAATGTAAAATTTCTTCAATTTTGGTGAAAACATAATCAAAATTGGGATTCACTAACTGAAAATATATTTCAATACTCAGTGCATTGTATTTCTTTTTATGAATAAATATATACGCATAATTTTATGTTGTTACTATTTTCTTTTACCAAGCACATCCCCATCCCCAATGACTAGGTTCAGTTTAATCATTAACATTCTCACAATTGTGATATCCGTGACTCTCAATCATCCTCAGGTTTTATCACACAAACATGTAATGAACTTGTGTATTTCAAATCCACCACTCCCAAATCAATAAGCTACCACTGGAATTATGTTATATTCTTGTAACATATATCTTTAGAATAATCTCAACACATACACCAATTCTTAAGGATTATTAATATTTGAAAACCAATATATCAATTCTTCATATTGGAAAAGGATTACTAATATTTGAAAGGAAAGTGTTATAGGTTAATAACCGATTCCCAATTTGGAACTCTAAACGAACCCAACCCTTTGATTATGTGAGATGGAAATGGATAGTTAATACAGAAAAAAATTACAGTGCAATACTATTTCCAAAAAAAAAAAAAAAAAACATTTATTACAATTCGAACATTCTTCACAATCACGTTTAACATTCACCACTCTTCATCATGGTCACTTTTTTCTACACTCAGAGCATTTAAATTGTGCTATTTCTTCTTCTTCTCCTTCTTATTATTCTTCTTCTTCTTCCTCCTCTCCTTCAGCTCAAACCGAGGCTAGAGATGCAGTATCATCTAAATTAAAATAAAAAATAAATATTGTGCCATTATCCACCGCCGAGAATACGATTTTCAACATAATCCACAATGACAAGGACTTAGGGTGAGGTTACTCTCCCATCCCCAATGACAAGGAATTCAGGTTCATTCGAAATAATAACTCATTAATTTCATTTTTTATTATTACTATTCTCATATTATGCACACTACATACATATATTGTCTTAACAACTAATTATTATTATCTTTTGTCCTTGCATCTCACTTGATCACAACCACTTTTCTGTATGCTATGCAAATGTCACATTTATTTTCTATTTTCTATACGCTCAATTGTTGAACAATGACTTCAATATCCATCACCTCCTCCTTCAATGCGCTATGTTTCCTCTTTTCTCCTCTTTTAGTTGTCTTCTGAAAACAATAATGTAAGTTAGTCATGTATATGCTCTACATAATCACCATTCAATATCAGAACACAAAACATACACTCGCCGCTTTATAGTTGGGCATGTTTCAATGCATGTCTCCCGCCACAATCTGTTTTTCCTCCTTTTTCCTTTTTTCTCCTCCTCCTCAACAATTTTCACACTTTCCGACTTCTGTTAAACAAAAACAATCACAAATATAGCCATTTTGAATCACAAATATAGACATACTTCATGTGGGGGGGAAAAAAAACACTTACTGGTTTGTAGTTGGGACAAGCTTCATCACATCTCTTCCGATAAAATCTCATTTTAGGTGCTTTGACATCCATGGCAACAATCTCTGGTTTCTGCACAAAAACAAAATAACAAATATCATCATTAAATATATCACAATATTATAATTAATAAAAGGAACATAAACTGTACTCACCTCTTTGTAAGTAAGACAGCTGGGATCACACATTTCCCGCCACACATGTAAGCTGGACTCTTTGGGATCTATGGATTCAATGCGATGTTCACCGTTACCCTAACAGATATTGCGGTGATATGTGTCCTCATGTGTTGAAGGTGCATTTATAAAACTCATTTCCGTATTACCACAAGGCAACACCAATGACCAATCCGTATGTAACTGATTAGCACCATAAATTTTTCTTACCACCTCAGTGTGTACTTTCTCAGAATTTGTTTTATTGTATTTGCGTGTTATTTCATATGGTTCATTTAACCACTCATCTCTCACATCTGGAAAATATGCGTACGTTACCTCAAATGGTACTTTATATCTTTCTTCTTTCAATATTAGTGGATTATCGAAGGCTAGCGCCACATCGTTTCCCATAATTGTGCTATCCATGACACTCAATTATGCTTTCATATCCTCAGCTTTTATATAATTCATCATACAATCATGTATGAACTTGTATATTTCAAATCCCCCACTCCAATTATAATTACAAACATGTATGGACTTGTATATTTCAATCTTATAACGCATATTTATCTGCTACAATTACTGTATTACGAACTGCTCTAAATCATACTTTCGGTAATCATGTATGGCTTAAAATAAATCCAATAAATGCTACTTCAAAATGTATTATATTATTAATCAATCAAATAAATGTTACTTCAAAATGTATTAAATTGGAACCCAAATAATGATAATAATAATAATAATAATAATAATAATAATAATAATAATAGTAATAATAATAATAATAATAATAATAATAATAATAATAATAATAATAATGATAATAATAATAATGCCATGTTCTGCGATTGTTTTTTAATCAAATATCAAGTACGAATAGAGAGCACCAACTTAAGTAATTATTGAAAATGTGCAATATATTGGACCTATCATACAATACTATTTGAGCCGTTCAGAGCAGAAGTAGTGTGGGTCAAAAATGGTATTGATGGTTAAAGTAAACATTCTGTGAAATACAGCACAAAGTAGCAATTAATATTCAATTTAATAATGCACACATAGCAGATAGCGATTATGCAAATGTAATCAATACAATATTTGTGTAACATAAAACGCTGCGAGAACAATCGCCGGATGTGAATTAATAGCTTGCATATTATTTGCATCATGCAATATTTGTGTAATGTTTTTTTTTATCATCACTCAGCAATTTCATCGCCGGATGTAAAATTAGCAACCTTGCATAATATTTGCACACATAGCAGATAGCGATTATGCAAATGTAATCAATAACATATTTGTGTAACATAAGACGCTGCGAGAACAATCGCCGGATGTGAATTAACAGCTTGCATATTATTTGCATCATGCAATATTTGTGTAAAATTTTTTATTTTATCATCACTCAGCCGGACAATCACCGGATGTGAGCTTGCATAATATTTGCACGTGTAATCACATCATCATTGTGTAGGTGAAATTTCAAACATGTATGAACTTGTGTATTTCACCCCCCCCCAACTATACAAACTTGTATGAACATATGTAATTCAAATTATTACGTTACACCCCAACTTCAATTACATACCTGCACATATGAATGACGTCACACTTTAAGTTACGCCACTATGATCGTATGTATTTCAAATTTTAACCCCCTTCCCCATTTCCCACTTCAATTACAAATTTATAACGTCACACTTTAACCTTCTTTATCACATCATGCCACTATGAACGTATGTATTTCAAATTATTACCCCAATCCCCCATTTCCAACTTCAATTACAAATTTATGACGTCACACTTTAACCTTACACATTTAGACACCCATATATGACGTCACATTTTAAGTTACCCCTCTTCGTGAAGTAAGCCACACCCTGTTTAATTTACAAGTGTGCTAGATTAATTTTTTATCTGAAATTGGCTTAAAGTACAACCATTTATGTCCCCCATTCCAATTTCAATTTACACTTGCGAATTTCCCACACCCAACCCCCCCCCCCCCATTTTCCATTCCCCATCAATTAATTTACCATTACATTAGAATCTTAATAATAGTAAGAAGAAGAATGTATGTGTTTAATTTACAAGTGAATTCTTTACTCAGCAATTCAGACACTCGCCGGATGTGAGCTTGTATAATATTTGCACACGTAGAAGATAGCGATTACATCATCATTGAGCAGATGGGATTTTCAAACATGTATGAACTTGTGAGATAGCCATTTTTGACGTCACACTTTAAGTTACGCCCCTTCGTGACGTAACACTTTAAGCCACACCCACTTCATCACGTCATACTTTGGCCACGCCCACTTGTGAAGTAACTTGCCACGCCCACCTGTGACGTCACGTGCGAGCCATCTGAAATGGCTTTCTAGCCGTCATTTCTATACTACATACATACATACATACATACATACATACATACATACATACATACATACATACATACATACATACATACATACATACATACATACATACATACATACATACATATTAATTTATAAGTGTTTAGGAGATTTATTTTCATTAAAACTGTTTTATAAAATAATCATATAATGTACAATAGGGTATTCTTGTTTCAATCTGCAGAAACATTGATGAAGATCCAGCACAGGGAACATCGTTTCCATTGTTGTGCAATTCTTGCACACGATCACGGAAAGGGTTTTTTCGACAAAAAATAACGTGATCAAGATCGCTAGCATTCAATATTACATGGGAATAAATCAATGAGAGTTACCTATTATTTATACAATTCTTTTGTTGAATTTTTACAGATATCGGGGAAGAAAATATTTGTTCTTTTTTGTTCACGTCAAACCGCATTATGTCCATGATATTTTATGAATTTCGGGACAGTTTGATGTAAAAGCGATTTCAAACATAATTGATTCTGATAAATTAAGTTCTTACCATCTTTTGTTACATTTACGATATGAAGATATCTTTACTATATGTTCTTTTAATTGGGTTATTTTAAGATGCTTTATCAACATCTCAGGTTATTTTGCGTCTGTATGAAATGAAGGTAATAATGCAGGTGAAATGAGTCCTGGGTCCAGCACCGAAAGTTACCCAGCATTTGCTCTTGTTGGGTTGAAGGAAAACCCCGGAAAAACCCCAAACAGGTAACTTGCCACAACCTTGATTCGAACCCGGGTCACCTGGTTTCGTGGCCAGAAGCACTGACCGTTACTCCACGAGTGTGGACGGCTATGTTTTATTCCGCAATTGGCTACAATTAAATGCAAAAACCAGGCAACCCGATGTAATTAAACTCAAACTTAAATTAAATGATAAAATGATCTGTGAAATAGGGTATATTAAAAGAAAGCAGTAAAGTAATAAAAAAAGAGAAATGGGGATTATAGACAGAGTGAAGTGGAAAAGGGATAAAGGTCCCAAAAAGTGTAGGAATTGATACTGGAAAAATACATCGATTCTCATTTGCAGGCAACATTTCACACAGTGGTTTCTTTCAGAGAGCTACAGAAAAAGGAGCGCACCTAAAAATCCTATCCCTGGTTCGCCCAAAATTTAGCCTACTACAGGTAACACCTGCCTTACCATCAAGCACACAAACACCGAGTGTAGGCTACTACTCTTCATGACAACTACTGAAGGAAACTCCTAAATATTTGCCCAAGACTTTAAAAAACAGTGAAAGTACATAATATTGATACCAAATGTAAAAGTGTTATGTGTATCAAATTTTAAATTGATGTATGCTTAATCTGAAATAAACTGTAGTTCCTGTAAGATTATGCAGTCAGGCAACTATAAATATTGTTAAAAATAGGTTTGTTTTGGTTATTTTTTTCTGCACGAGAAATGACTATAACCTCCTTGCTGTAGGCAGTGGATAAATCTAAAATAGATTCTGTTTATAATTCATTAGAGCCTGCTTTGATATTCTCGGCGATAGGAGCAAGTAAGTGGTCAGTTTCACGCTTTAGTTGTTTTATACACTAGAAATAGATCTTATTTATACTCATATTATGAGAGGAAACTAATACGTACTGCGTATTTGTTTTTGTTCTCTTTCATTTTTCTTTTATGAACCGGTAACATATTCACAAGACAAACAGACAAACATCCAGTCTCATAGAAGAGGGATAAAAAAATCCAAACGTAATGTAATTATCATCGTACTTTCTTTTCTTTACACACGGTTCTCTTTTGTCGGATTGACACACATCACTAGAAGCTGAATGGCCTGTTGACACAACACTAACTTGCAATTTTATTAAACCCTGTTTCCCTTTCAAATTTCCAATTTTTAACCAGTAATCCATTTTAATGTTAACGGAAACAATTAAGCTCGATTCACATTATACGGAACATCAACGTCACGGACCATCACCATCACCGTCATGTCCAATGCAAACTCATTCACACTTAACGGCAAGTGACCTTCAGTTCGCCGGTGTCATCAAGAATAGAGAAGTAGTATATGCTCTCAAACAATGTCGTAGCTCCAATGAGAGACAATCAATTGCCCTGTAATTTTTCGGATTCATATATAAATGTCTAAGGAAAACAAAGAAAACAATTAAATCAAAATCTTTTATGGACAGTGAGGAAAAAAAATACTAACTTCGAAGTCACCAGTTCAAAAATAGGCATTGACATATCAAAAGTTGATAAGCGACGAACTTTTTTATTTTTCACGTTAGATGCAGATTCAAAGCGAGAGAAACGTTTAGAAAAAATGGAAATTACTTTTAAAAATGGCTGATATTCAAAACCTGTATCTGTTTGCGAGTTACGGCAAGTTTAATGTGGGGGTTTGATTGGCGGACTTTCTTATGCAGAGTGACAACTTTTATCTTTAGAACTGCGGATTCTCACAGATATCATCGCTCTGATTTCAAATTTGTTTTCAAAATAATAATAATAATAATAATAATAATAATAATAATAATAATAATAAAAATAATGATTTATCCTTCGAAGAGGTTAAAAATTCAAATATCTTGGAGCAACAGTAACAAATATAAATTACACTCGGGAGGAAATTAGACTCACAATAAATATGGAAAATGCGTGTTATTTGGTTGAGAAGATTTGTCATCTAGTTTGCTGTAAAAAAATCTGAAATTTAGAATTTATAAAACTGTTATAATACCGGTTGTTCTTTATGGTTGTGAAACTTGGAGTCTTACTTTGAGAGAGGAACAGAGGTTAAACGTGTTTGAGAATAAGGTTCTTTGGAAAATATTTGGGGCTAAAAGGGATGAAGTTACAGTAGACTGGAGGAAGTTACACAACGCAGAACTCCACGCATTGTATTCTTCACCTGACATAATTAGGAACATTAAATCCAGACGTTTGAGATGGGCAGGGCATGTAGCACATATGGGCGAATCCAGAAATGCTTATAGAGTGTTCGTTGGGAGGCCGGAGGGAAAGAGACCTTTCGGGAGGCCGAGACATAGATGGGAAGATGATATTAAAATGGATTTGAGGGTGTTCGGATATGATAATAGAGACTGGATGGCGGGCTTATGTAAGGGCGGCAATGAACCTGCGGGCTCCTGAAAAGCCATTTGTAGTTAAGTAATAATAATAATAATAATAATAATAGTAATAATAATAATAATAATAATTACAGTAATACAATAATAAGTTCTTTCTTTTCTTTTTCTCAATTTCAAATTATGCCATACTAGTGTTTAATTAACATAGATGTTATTTATATTCCGTACTAGGAATATTTTAATTATGTTTCAAAACTCACGGTTAACTCGCAAATCTTAAGCAATGGAAATATTTTGAATTTCGGATCAGAGCCGATGATTTCTCTGAGAATCCGCAGTTCTAACAGATAAAAGTTGTCACTCTGCATAAGAAAGTCCGCCACGCAAACCCCCGCATTAAACTCAGCGTAACTCGCAAACCAGTACAGGTTTTGAATATCAGCAACTTTTAAAAGTAATTTTCATTCTTTCTAAATATTTCTCTCAACATTAACATCTAAAATCAAGGCGTGACCGCCATATAACCGTTCCTTACTCGGGTCGTGGTACTGTTGTTGTTATTGTTAGAACACAAAGAAGCTGGCAGACTAAATTTCCATTGTAGCGAAATCAAAATGCTTCCCTAACATTGTTACATAACTGTAAATCAGGCATTCGCTGTACTGTAAATATTAATTTATTGTGGAAATAATGTGATAAATTGCCGATGTTACACATATGTATAAATCGCCGCGCCAGCCGGAGTAACGACCGGCAGCTCAAAGAAAAGGTTAACAACAATAACAGACCTGTCGATTGCATACTATTCTAAAGCTATGTTGTCGCGTCTTTTTCAAACTGCAGGGCGTACAAATGAGAAACACCACTACTTTGTAACTAATATTATAATTATATAATAATAATAATAATAATAATAATAATAATAATAATAATAATAATAATAATAATAATAATAATACTATTATGCTATCTAACTATATTAAATACATAAATATGTAATATTTTTTATTAATTACCTGACATCCTAGCTCTCATCTGAACTGCTTCCTTCACGTCACTGTCACCTAGGCTTATAATGAACGAGGTTCTATCGTTTTCAGAATCGCGAACAATATATTGGCGTTCTATTTCTCTCGTCCTGTTAACGCACTTTGTCCACAATTCCGAATTTATAAGTTCAATACATTCTCGTAGAGTTCTGCATACACTGTCACTACGTGATGGAGTCACATTTCGTTTTCGAACTTCATGTTTTAAGCGCGCCCAAATAAGTTCAATAGCATTTAAATTACAGTGATATGGGGGCAACCGCTAAAACTCATGGCCGAAATCTCTTGCAATTTTGTCAATGATAAACTCTCTACTGATATTAGCTTCTTTTATGAGTTAAAGCAGTACAGATAAAGTGGGGAGTGGATTGGTTACTTCTAGATTGTGTTGCACCATGAAGCTTATAATATCATCCTTTCTTGTAGATCTATTTGGTAGCCTAAACTGTAGTCTGGAATGATAAACAGCGTTATCCGTTACAATTATACATGGAGGGCTTGTTGGAAGGTTTTTCATTAATATGTTTGTAAACCAGTCCTCTAAAATTTCAAATTCATTTCATCATGTGAATCTGCTTTGGAGTCACCTATATTTCTAGCTGAAAAGAACAAACAATTTGGAACCCAGCCGTCACTACTACCTGCGTGCAAAACCATAATTCGTTTCCCGCGAGATACAGGGGCATTGAAGGCACATGAGCAACTCCCATCAACCCAGCCTTTTTTGGGGACATCATGAGTGTCATACCATGTCTCGTCCAAAAATATAATTTTATGGCCTGCCGATCTTTTAGAACGAAGTGTGTTCAAATATTTGTACCTCCACGTTCTATTCTGGATGACTCCATTATCACGCGTCTTTTGTTAAGAATTCGGAACCTGAATTCTAACTTTTCCAATTATTCTCTCAGTGTTGTTTCTTTGTAGGGGAATTCACACTGGTTTTGAAGTTCTATTGATATTTCACTAACTGTTGGCGACTGTCCATTTTTTTTAAAAATCATACATCGTTCGACGAATCATATCGCAGGTGAAGTTATCAGATTTTTCAAATTTCTGTTTTCTATTTTTACATTTTTTGGGTGTTTTAGGACCTCTTTCTACAACTCTGCTTACGGCTTGCCTACTTTCTTTTGTGGTGTCTGTAATCAGTCCCTTGCCCAATTTATTACTTTTGACGTAGGCATACACATTACAAATTATTTCCTGAGACTGTTTATTCAATGTCCCCATACATTTGCTACCTGTAATTGTCTTACTTATACTATTTGAAGGAACAAACGCATTTACATTAGTTTTAACTTCATCATCGCTTTCCCACGGCCTCCACACCTTAAATATTAACACCAACTTATAACTTCCACTTGAAATGCTTTACTAAACTGAAGGAACATTTGTTATTAAAAATGGCAACCTTGGTTGTTACTCCACGTGGACTTGATATGTACACGTCAAAATTCAATCCTAGATTTCCATTGGCAGCAACACTTTTTTGTAGAATATGATTGGAGCGGTGGGACTAAAAGAACCACAATCACAAGCGACAAATAATGACTTATAAATACCAAAGCCTCGCTGGTCGTTACTCCGGCTGGCGCGGCGATTAACAAGGGTCATTATAGGGTTAATTTAATTTTAAAATAATAATAATAATAATAATAATAATAATAATAATAATAATAATAATAATAATAATAATTATTATTATTATTATTATTATTATTATTATTATGACAATACCGCAGAAATAAAGGAAACAATAATAGGCCTAACATCGAATCCCGCCATTACGGAAAAGTTTTGGCGAACCGCTTGAAATATTTTGCGAACTCCCTGGAAGTTCGCGAACCATAGATTGGGAAACGATGAGCTAGAGGATTAAATTAAATTAGATAAATTTGATTTAACAGAGAGAAAGAAAATAATGTACAGTCTGAATATGATTTCGGAATTACGTATGCACAGATACCGTATGCTTACGTTATATTATATCCAGATTCGTAACCCGCCCTTACAAACATACTTTATCTCCTTTTTCCTCTGCAGTAATGAACAGTAATAAGTGCAGGATTGCTGTACAAGGAAGTCTCGACATTTTGAGTAAATTTTCTCGCTTACAATTTTTCAGGCGAGAATTTCCATATGTCACATAGTGCAATACAATATTAAACTTTTTTTTATTATTAAGCCATTCTTTCTTTGTCAATAACGAATTAAATTTCTACACAACTGTCTCTTTATTTCGCATATTAGTGACTCCAAGATCTATTTATTTTGAAACGAAGAAATAATAAAGAGTGGGATGGAAATGACTTCAGCAAGAGTATTTAAATAACACACACTGAAGAATCAGGTCGCTCGATCCTTCCGCACCTTGCAGCAACTGACATTCTCTGTTCTTTACAAAGCTGGAACAATGTTCGTGGATCAAAATTGACGTAGCACGAGGTCGTAGAGCACAAGACTGTTATCAGGGACTGTGTGAAACATGTGGTTATGCGACCTTACCATATACTCGTAGTACAGTGACGCGGTGGGTGAAAGTGTTTCGTGAAGGCAAGGATGCTACTCAGGAAGAGCTCACATTGACGACCACAATATTCAGAGCTCTTTGCTTCCCTGCTGCCGATGTACTGCGCGGGAATTAGCCGCACAGATAGGCATATGTCACAAAACCATGTTCGATATTCTTGGGTTACGCAAAATTGCAGTGTGTTGGATACGCCATCGAATCACTGAGTGCAACAATGGCAGCGCTCTGCAGTTGCACAGGAATTGTTGAACCGCTACCTGAGGGAAGGTGACGACATTCTTGGAGGGATCCTCATTTTGGACAAAATGTGGGCTTGCGCATATGAATTACGCTTAAAGCGGCAATCGAATGAACGGAAGGATCCCGGCTCTCGTCGAAGGACAATGTGCTGAGCACAAGGTGGTCTGAAGGTGATGTTCACTGTGGCGTATAACACCTGTGGGGTAATACTTCACTATGCTGTATACGAATTCTACAAGGAAAACTCAGCTCGGACTCCTCGCGGCGCGCATGCTATACCCCTCTTACACCCCTGCAGTAGGCGTGAGAGCATGCTGGGAACGGGAGCATACGTCATCTGCGCGAGACAGTCACGCCCTCTGGTTTCTGCGCACTGAGTTTTCCTTGTCGTATGCCTGTAACACCTAGTCGGACGTCAGAAGCTGCCTATTATTGCAATTTCCTGCATTAACTTCGTCCAGCTTTAAGGACAAAGCAACGGTATCTTCCGGAAATAATCCCTGTAATCCTTCATGACAATGTGAGGAGTCACACAGCTAACTCCGTGATGGTTCTTCTGCGCCGCTGACGGTGGGATGTACAGTTGTCAAAAAAAAAAAAAAAAAAAGTGGCCGCTCTCGTGAACAGCGAATATTTTCAAAGCCCACTTCGGGTCGCGGCGATGTTACACGATGCATGTGCTTGTACAAGCAGTTCCGGAACTATGAAAGTGTTCCATATCTGCGCCTCGTAGACCAACGGTAGAGTTCTTGTTTAATGATTCAAAGGTTGTGGGTTCGGGCCTTCTTCAAGTTTTCATTTTATTTATTAATCGTTCTTTAGCGATGTAAATGATATTCAAATTATCATTTATATCCAGTTATCGTTCTTTATGGATATCACGTTATTTATATTTTGTTATCGTTCTTTAGAGATATGAATAAAATTCAAGTCATCATTTGTATTCTGTTATCGTTTTATAACGACATGAATAATAATTATTATTATTGTATCTCCAATGGGGGTTAGCCCTATTTTACATATGTATGTTAGGGCTATAGTTTTATACAAAAAAAACATAAGCATAAAGAGAAATGGAAAGAAAATTAAATTAGCTTACGCGATATAAACAAAACATAAACAATCCGTAAATTAGGCATTGCGATTGCAAAACAAATATCTGATATCAATTTGAAACATACAAAAACATTAACAACACACATACGCAACACTTCTATAACACAAATATGCAGCTTTCCGTACCATACATCATAAATTAATACACAATAGTCACACAAACACAATCAAACTATAATTACGACATTGCGACGACATCAAGCATCCCATAACTGACTCACATACATAACAAATCAAGCATCCGTTACAACACATACACTTCAACATAGTAACCACACTTTTAAAAGTTACAAATTTGGCTCCAAGAAGAATAAATAGGACACTGTTACTAATTACTATTCTTCTATAATTTCTTAAAGACATCTGTAATAAATCTGTGAAATTGCGATATGAATAATATTCACGTTTTTTATATTCTGTTATCGTTCTTTAGCGATATAAATAATATTCAAGTTATTATTTATATTCTGTTTTCCTTCATTAGCATTATAAAATAATATTCAATTTATTTATATTGTTATTGTTCTTTCGCAATTTAAATAATCTGTATTTTATGTAAATAATTATTATAACACATTAACCATCTTTCTTTGTAAAATAGGTTATTTTATTTAGATAATTAAATACGTATTATATAATATCTTATATTAATTAAACAAACCGATAATTATTATTTATATTCTGTTATCGTTCTTTAGTATACTGTATAAATAATATTCAAGTTATTTATATTGCAATCATTCTTTAGCGATATAAATAACATATATTTAATATTAGGTTAGGGAAAATCCAGTTGCATAATACTGGTATTAGTTTCTCTGTTTGTATTATTACATTATACTACCTTGAACCACAATAAAATGAAAAAGAGTAACGAGGAATTGAACCTGAGACGTTGATATCTAAATTCCGACGTTCGTCCACTGAGCTACGAGGGCAAAAGTGTGGAAACATTTTCGGAAAAATTGGCCCAATCACACTCTAAGATTTTCTGATGATTCGTAGAAGCTAGTCCAGGATGCGGGGGGCAAAGGCTAATTGAGATTTCCCGGTGTCTGATCGGGTCACACATCCTGATAGAATTAATATTTAACCCTTGCCGTGACTTTCGGTGAAGTCCGGAGGGCCCAATTAGTCAAATCCACTCTCCTCATTTCCACGCTTGGGCCCCCTGCAATTTAATAAGATGCGAAAGAGATAGTGGTGTGCGGGAAGCAACGGGATGTTACCGCATTTAGGCATATCCTTCCCAAGAAAAACTGCAAACATGAACAAAGGAAGCTTTTAATAGAAGAAGAAGGATCTTCTGCGGACCTCTGGAAAAAGAACTAAGGAAGAGACTAGTGAAGTGCGTTGTGTGGAGTGTGGCATTGTATGGGGAAGGAACATGGACATTACGATGAAATGAAGAGAAACGAATTGAAGCATTTGAAATGTGGATGTGGAGAAGAACGGTGCATGTGAAGTGGAGAGACAAAATAAGAAATAAAATTGTGTTTGAAAAAGTGAGTGAAGAAAGAATGATGCTGAAACTGATTATAAAGAGAAAAAGGAATTGGTTGGGTTTCTGGTTGAAAAGAATAATAGACGACATTAGGATATGTGAATCATATGCGGAGACTAAGAGGAAGGCAGAAAATAGGAAAGATTGGAGATTGCTGGGTTTGCAATGGAAGACCTGACCATGGACAGAACACTTATGTATTTATGTTCAGAATGCCTGGAATATCGTGTCTAAGAACAGTCGCTATTTGCGAAGACTTGTCAATTCCATGCCCACTCGACTGCAAGATGATCGAGATAAGAGGAAGATAGACTAAATATTGAATTGTGGCTTTTTGTTTTGTTTTTAGAACGCTTAATTGTTTGAATGTTTTAAGGCCGACGCCAGTAGCCTAAATTTGTTTTGTTTATGCCACGAAAGATATTTTTATTGAGAATAAAATCTTTTTTCTTTCCATTTGCAGCCACAGTATCATAATGATAAAGTCATGGCATAATATATTAATGAACCTGATGTTAATTACTAAAATAATCGTAAAAGAGAAAGGAGTCATTATGTATAGTTTGTCTCTCTCAAAAACAGAACAACAAAGAACATAAAAAGCACGAGGTTGTAGTCGAACGCAGGACCTCATGAATAAGAGGCCTGAACGCTACCATTACACTATCGAATAACACACAGAATACTACAATTATAACTGTAGATATCAGGCAACGTGGTCCTACAACATGTAACATCGCCTGTCTCCGAATTGTAGCGAAGATACCCGAAGGGAACTTTGATTCAGGAGAGCGGCCACTTTTTCTTTTGACAGCAGTACCGGAACACCCGTCGTACTCCCCTGATATGGTTGCGATTATGATTTCTACATCAAAAAGTAAGAGCCACTTAGATGGAAATATTACAACACAAGAGACGCCATTATTCATACCTTAGGGCGGTCACTTCGGAACATCAATAGAGAAGGACGCGCTGAAGATGTACGGCGTCCTCCACAAGTGTAGCAGAAGGTAGTAAACATGGTGGACATTGCATTGAAGGAATGTAAGTAGTATTTGCACTGATAATAGAGCCATTTCAAATGACAGCAATATGGCTATTATTTTTTATCCAATCCATATCTATACTCGTACTAATAATAAATCTGTAGCCGAAATTTTTCTTGTAATTTTCGATTTTCCTAAAATAATTGGTCCTAACATATACAATTAACCACCCTGACAAAGAAAATCGCTTTTTTGAAATTTTTGTTTGTACGTCTGTCTGTCTATCTGTATGTTTGTTACCTTTTCACGCGATAATGGCTGAACGGATTTAGACGAAAATTGGGATATAAATTAAGTTCGTTGTAGCTTAGATTTTAGGCTATATGGCATTCAAAATACATTATTTAAAAGGGGGGTTATAAGGGGGCCTGAATTAAATAAATCGAAATATCTCACTTATTATTGATTTTTGTGAAAATGTTACATAACAAAAGTTTCTTTAAAAATAATTTCCGATAAGTTTTATTCCATGAAAAATTTTGATAGGATTGACATTTAATGAGATAAATGAGTTTTAAAATTAAAATAACTGCCATCTAAAACCGTGTAATGAATTAAAAAACAAATGACTTCGTCTATAAGGGGCCTTGGACAGCAACAATCGAAAGCTATGAAAGATAGCCTACAGATAATGTTTCTGTGTTTGTATGAAGTAATATCAGAAGGTAAATTACCGATTTGTATAATTAATTATTAATTCACCATTGGAAAGTGTAGTTTCTCTAGATAGACATAATGCTAAATGTTATTACAGTAACTTCTGAGTGAATGGAGGACAGGTAAGATTAAAATAGCTTCTTATGCACAGAACACTTGATAGGCTATTCTGTACATTCGTTTCCTGTATTTCCTAAAATAATTTTTATGACCAAATGAGTGGTCTCTGGGTCAAAATGATCGCATTTTAATTATGCAAATACAATTTAAATTAAAGTAACATAATAAACGATTCATACTTATATCAAACACCAATGTTCCCTGGATCAAATGTCCTATTTTAATTATGTAATTACTTTATATTTATTTCTAACGCACGGAGCGCACGGGTACGGCTAGTAATATAATATAATATAATATAATATAATATAATATAATATAATATAATATAATATAATATAATATAATATACAGTAATATGAAATACAATGTTACAGTAAAAGATTGCTAACCATAACTAATTGGGTTTCCAATCTGGTCGGATTAGCAATTTTTTTTATTATTCTAAATTATATTCATCGATCTATTTACTTCATATGCCTTCATATACTGCGTGTTATTTCATTTTACTATAATTCAACATTT
The DNA here is from genome assembly GCF_040183065.1 of Periplaneta americana. Lineage (NCBI taxonomy): Eukaryota > Metazoa > Arthropoda > Insecta > Blattodea > Blattidae > Periplaneta > Periplaneta americana. Next base: position 115,805,368 of record NC_091120.1, on the reverse strand, counting down.
GTAGTGCTTATACAGGGTGTTTCAAAAATACGGGGCATAATTTCATATATGTATTTCCCACATGTAGACAATCAACATGTGTCCTGAAATGCTTTATTTCCGAGCTATGGCCTTCACAACATTGAAATTCACCGGAACGTTTTTCTTTCCGCAGGTCGTTGCCGTCAAAGGAGACATTAAGAGGGCACTCTGACAGTTCATTCCGAGGCGAAGGTTACATTTAGTGTTGTGTAGGCGTTAGACTGTGCGACATGTATTCAAATCAAGAGCTGGCAGAGATACACTTCATGTACGGTAAGGCGGACGGCAATGCTGCACTGGCTCGTCGTTTGTACCAGGAGAGGTACCCACAGCGACAATGTCCAGATCGGAAGACATTTGTACGTCTCCATTACCGTCTGTGCGAGTATGGAAAATTTAACTCTCCTGGTTTGGGAAGGGAACGACCAAGATCTACAACTCCAGAAGTACAGGAGGAGATTCTGGAGGCTGTGAACATGACTCCTTCTATCAGCACACGAAGGGTAGCGTTGCAAGTCAATGTTCCTCATAAGACTGTCTGTCTGGAGACTGTTGAAAGAGTATCAATTGTATCCTTATCATTTGCAACGTGTAAAGGCCCTGTCACCAGCAGATTACCCTGCACGAGTTAGGTTCTGTCAGCGGTTCTTGCAGCAGTGTGGTGTAAATCCGAACTTCCCTGCCTTAGTATTATTTACAGATGAAGTACAGTTCACACGAGATGGCATAACAAATTTCCACATTCGGCATGTATGGGCGTATGAAAACCCACGTGCAACTGTTCCATCTCATCACCAGGTGCGGTTCTCCCTCAACATGTGGGCCGGTATCATTGGTGATCGATTAGTTGGACCCCATGTACTTGTAAACAGACTTACGGGGCAGGTGTACACAAACTTCCTGGAAAACAACATAGCTCATATTTTAGAAGACACTCCACTGATCAATCGTCAACACATTCACTTCTTGCATGATGGCGCTTCTGCACACTTCAGTCGTACGGCTCGCCGGTACTTGGTTCGAAGGTTTCCTGATCGATGGATAGGTAGAGGTGGCCCAATTGCTTGGCCTCCACTCTCACCTGATCTGAACCCTCTCGATTTCTACTTGTGGGGCCATTTAAAATCATTGGTTTATTCGTCTCCGGTGCCTGATTTGGAATCCCTTCGGAATCGAATTGTGGCATATTCTGAGGACATACGCAATACTCCTGGAGTTTGGGATCGTGTTCGCAGGTCAATGAGACATCGATGTGAGGTCTGTATTCAAGCAGGAGGTAGACATTTTGAACATCTTCTGTAATGACAACGACCTGCGGAAAGAAAAACGTTCCGGTGAATTTCAATGTTGTGAAGGCCATAACTCGGAAATGAAGCATTTCCGGATACATGTTGTAATGAACTATTTTGATTGTCTACATGTGGGAAATATATACCTGAAATTATGCCCCGTATTTTTAAACATCCTGTATAGACTATTGTATTGAATTATTTGTTCTTTTTTTAAAAATCGCCTGTATAATTTGAGTTGAATCTCATATGAAAATTAAACTTGAGTATCTAAGTATCTCTTTATTTACTTATTTTTAACTTTTCCCTTAATTTTTGTAAAATTATCTCAATCTTGTGGAAATCAAATAATTTTTTTTTATCCATGACCATAACGAAAAACATGCCTTTACTAAATACTTTTGCGTTTGTAAAGTGGTTTTTTATTCAACATTACTTTATTTCACTAGTGAGATAAAGACTTTACCTCACAGTTTGAACTTTATCTCACAGTTCATTAGTATTTTCCTAGTACCCGGGTACACACGTATACTTTTCCATTGAACTATTACTCAAGAAGTTAATATATTAGTTACTAGATGTCACTACCTCTACTTCTTTTGTAGCTAGAATACAATATACTGAGTAAATGAAACTCAAGAACAGTTTTTATTTCTCGTCAGAAAGATACAAAACAATTCACAACAAAACCGTTGCCAAGGAGAGCTGAATTTCCATAGCCCACTCCGTTGTATCATGAACATAGACGTAGGCCAGTTGTGACTGCAGAACTCAGAGCCCTACATGTACTCCCCTCCCAGTGACGCTGAGTCACGAAACTTTTCTTGCACCAGGATAAGTTCTGAATGGTGGGGGATGTGAAGAACTTGGTCGTTGATGATCGGAGGTCTTGTTCCCATCATCTTCAGAGAAGTCTTCGTAGAAAGCTGGCTTAAGTCTTTCTGTGGAAATGGTTTTAGGGCTCCCGTGAATATCGACTTCGAACAAGTAGTCAGTTATCCTACGAAGAATTCTATACGGTCCTTCATACGGTGGTACAAGGGATCCTTTAGTTGCCACACGAACAAAGACATGCGTACACGTATATAATGTCTTATGCTGAAAAGCTCTTCTGTTGCAATGGTGAGCAGCGAGAGTCGATCTGACAGTGCGCATTAACTGTCTGTGTTTTTCAGCGAAGGCTCGCTGCGACAGTTCGGTTTGATCGTCGACGAAAAACTCTCCTGGAAGTCTTAGTGTCGCTCCGTAAACCATTTCTGCGGGCGAAGCGTCACAATCTTCTTTGATGCTGGAGCGCAATCCAAGTAGGACAGCCGGTAAGATATCGATCCAACATTTAGATCCCGTGTGACACATGATAGCGGCTTTCAGTGACCTATGCCAACGCTCTATCATGCCGTTTGAGGCGGGATGAAAGGCTGTCGTGCGTATTTTTGTAGAACCAATGAGATTACAAAACGCTCGAAAAATAGCAGATTCAAATTGCGAGCCTCTGTCTGTTGTAATAGTGGCAGGTGCGCCGAATCTTGCGATCCAAGTCCTGAAGAATGCGTCTACAATAGTCTCTGCAGAAACTTCAGATATCGGGACCGCTTCAGGCCATCTTGTGAATCTATCAATCATTGTCAGGCAATACTGAAAACCTTTGACAACTGGAAGCGGACCAATGATATCTATATGTACGTGAGCGAACCGCGCGCTTGGCATAGGAATGTGTAGGGGCACATTTTTGTGGTGACGACTTATTTTACTTCTCTGGCACTGAAGACACATACGAGCCCACAGCATAATTTCTTTATTCATTCTAGGCCAAACAAACTTGCGCTGTATAAGTTTCTTAGTTGCTTTACCGCTAGGGTGAGACAGGTTGTGAATGTTATCGAAAACTTTCTTGCGAAGACAAGATGGGATGTAAGGTCGAATGACCTGCGTCGAAACATCACAATAAATTTCTTCCTTTGATTTAGTCAGCGAAATTTTTGTTAATTTTAAGCTGGTCGAATTAGATTGAAGAAGATGTTGAAGTTCTTCATCAGCAGCCTGTGCGGCCATGAGTTCATCTGCGGATATTAGCGTCGGCATGTCTATGGCACCTATACGTGACAAACAGTCTGCTACAGTGTTGTCTGCACCCTTAACGTGGACGATTAGCGTCGTAAATTGACTAATGAAATCCAAGTGACGGAGCTGCCTAGGCGAAGCTTTGTCTGCACTTTGATTAAAAGCGTGAATCAATGGTTTGTGATCAGTTACGATAATCAGTCTTCGTCCTTCAACCATACAACGAAAATACTTAAGGCTTTTGTAAATTGCTAACAGTTCACGATCATATGTGCTGTATTTAATTTCCGCATTGGTATGCTTCTTAGAGAAAAAACCCAAAGGTTCCCAACGACCGAAATTGTACTGCTCGAGCACAGCCCCAGAAGAAATATCAGAAGCATCCGTGCGAAGAGCTAGAGTAGCATTGTCCCGTGGGTGAACTAAGAGAGTTGCTTTTGCTAATTGTTGTTTGCATAGCTCAAATGCTTCCTCAGCCTCTCCATCCCACGTAATAAGACGCGTGTCATTCTTTTTTGCACCGTGAAGATGAATATGTAGTGGGGCTTGTATCTGAGCCGCATTGCGGAGGAAACGCCTGTAAAAATTAATAATACCGAGAAACTTGCGCAAGTCGGCAATGGTCTTAGGCTTGGGGTAGTCTGCAATTGCCTTAATACGATCTTCAAGCGGCCTAACACCGTGTTCATTGATTGTGTAGCCTAAGTAGTTAACTTCACTGCTGCCGAAAGAACACTTGGATAAGTTAATAGAAAGTCCATGTTCACGCAACCTCTGGAAAACAAGACGAAGATGCTGTTCATGCTATTCCTCGTCTTTCGATACTATCAATAAGTCGTCGATGTAACACGTGCAGAATTCAAGTCCACGAAGTACGCTATCCATTAGACGTTGCATAGTCTGCGCAGCATTGCGTAATCCAAAGGTCATTACGTTGAATTCGAAAAGACCGAAGGGCGTTATTACTGCTGTCTTGGCGCGATCGTCTGGAGCAATGGGTACTTGGTGATAGGCTCTGGTAAGGTCAAGAGTACTGAAAATGGTACAACCGTCTAGCCGTTGAGTTACGTCATGTATATGAGGAACTGGATACTTATCAGGGATAGTTGTAGCATTTAAACGACGGTAATCCCCACAGGGTCTCCATCCTCCGTTCTTTTTAGAAACGAGATGAAGAGGACTAGCCCAGGGACTGCTCGAGGGAGTACAGATACCTTGAGATAGCATGTAATCAAACTCCGCTTTAGCGACCTTAAGCCTCTCAGATGTAAGACGTCGAGCACGTTCTTTGATAGGTGAGCCCTTCGTTTTGATGTGATGTTCCACACCATGTTTTGCTGGGCCAATAAATGACGGAACCTCAGTTATGTCAATAAATTCTCGCAATAACAGCTCGTATTTTCCGCTAGCTATCGTAGAAAAGGTTGACAAAGCAACTGTGGTTAACTTGCCAATTGTAGCTCTGGCCGTTGAAGGGTCTGTAAGCTTTCGCTGCTTGAGATTAACTAGAATACCATAATGTTTCAAAAAATCAGCTCCAAGTATAGGCTGAGAAATGTTAGCAATTGTGAACTTCCATGGATATTGGCGTCCCAGATTAAGGTCCAGTGTAATGAGCCTCTCGCCATAGGTATCTATGACTGACCCATTCGCTGCATATAGTTTGAAATCAGCTGGTTGCTTACCGATGAAGTTTGCCTTAGAACGGGGAAGAACAGATAAATCAGCTCCCGTGTCAACGAGAAAGTCCAAGTGATTAATCTTGTCTGTAACAATGAGACGATTTTTAAATCTCTCGTCATGGACCGCCTCGACTCCAGACGACGTCACTAGTTTTCCGAATTTTTCTCTAAGCTCCAGCAACAAGGCTGTATACATCGTCTCGCGTTAGCTCCAAACTTAAAATGATAGTAGCAAACTTTATCTTTCTTCTGTTTGTAAAGTTTACTTCGTTGGGTATCGGATGACGACCCGCCGTTATTTTTAAGATGAGGAGATTTGTTCATTCATTCATTCATTTATTTTATTCCATAGATCTTACATGAGCAATGAAGCTTTAAGATGTGGAACGTGTCAACATTTTACAATATTACAATTACAATTTTTACAAATTTTTATAGTTTTACAATTTAGTAATTTTCTACAATTTTTACAATGTTGTACAATTTTTTTTACATTTTGGCGAGATGTAGTGAGATGAAATGAGGTCCGAGGATTCGCCAAAATATTACCCGGCATTTGCCTTTTCGGTGGGGGAAACCTCGGAAAAACCCAACCAGGTAATCAAATCAAAGGGGGTAATCAAATCAAAGGTGTTGATGCCAAGGACTCGCCATAGACAATTTGCATAACTCGTCTACTTTGCTTTTCAATTCCGTAACCTCGTCAACAATAGTCGATAATGTAAAGGGTTCTTGCCGAGCTACTGACATTTGAGTTGTTACGTTCGTCTCCTGCATCTTGTCAGCTAAAAATGCTAGCTTGTCCAAACTATCCTCTTCTCTGCAAAGCAAAGACATTCTAATAGTGGGTGCTAGTTGTGCTAAGAAGAGTGACTTGAGGACTTCTTCACCTAAATGGCCGGAAGCTAAACTTCTGAGCTCTTGTAGATAGTGGGACGGTCGTTTCTCTCCTATAGGTATGCCGCTCAATAATCTATTGAGTCTTTTGTTGATTGGTTCAGCAAAAGCGGCACTGATACGTGTTTTAATAGCGTCATACCTGCCCGTGGCTGGTGGAGATTTAATTAAATCAGCTATAATTGGAATAAACGTATGATCAGCGTTACTTACTATATATTGGAATTTTTCTTGATCTCGAGTAATCCGTGCGAAACTGAGAGCATTTTCCACTACTGCAAACCACAGATCTGGATCGTCCTTGTAGAATGGAGGAGGCTTCTCAATACGTTGTGCACACACGACGACTATGTCACCACTACTAGTTGGTAAAAAACTTTGCTCTGTATCTTCGTGCGTGTTCATATCACGTCGGGGTCACCAATATTGTAGCTAGAATACAATATACTGAGTAAATGAAACTCAAGAACAGTTTTTATTTCTCGTCAGAAAGATACAAAACAATTCACAACAAAACCGCTGCCAAGGAGAGCTGAATTTCCATAGCCCACTCCGTTGTATCATGAACATAGACGTAGGCCAGTTGTGACTGCAGAACTCAGAGCCCTACACTTTATTATCATTTCTTAAATATACATACACTCAATCTCCTTCTCTTTTCTCTATCTGCTACGTCGTAATTTGTACATTACATCCATATCTAATATGCATCTTTTTTAAATTTTGTAATAATTTACCTTTTGGGATGCGAGGAGACTTGAACCTACGAAGTTGGGTTTATAAGATTTTAAAACAACACGCGTTAGCCAACTGAGCTAAACAGACACGATGATTAATTAAGTTTTAATATTCCTCTTAAGGTTACAGAAGTAAAATGTGAAATTATTTTAATCACAGTAGTTCCGTGAACACTTCTAAATAATCCCTGAAACTTCAAAAAGACGAAAATACACGTTTAAAGTGAAAAAATATATATTAAAATTATATAATTAATTATAATGTGTTATTTATCCAACGCCTTAGATACCATTCTTTACTAATCATGGCCTCCTACATCATGACCTACCTAGTAACGTATTGATTCTAAAATCCATGCCATGGTATGTGATTACATGAGGACTTATTTTCAACATATTTTCTTTTATAAAACATAATTTTTCGTTATGGTCATGGATAAAATTACATATGGTACTTGTGAGCGTGATCTTTATTGCACTCGTGTAATTTAAATCTTTCCACTCGTGCAATAAAGATGCACTTACCTCACAAGTACCATAAATAACTATTCTCCCGTTCGATTAAAAGTAATTTCCGACTACAGAGGTTAGAATTGGCCTATATTATGCATAGTATTTGATGTAATATGTGATGTAATGTAATATAGCCTAATAAATATGCTGTATTATTTCAAACGGCTTCTGTACTTCGTAAAGAGTTTTGAAAAGTAAACTTTCCGAATGGTTTCCTGACAATGGTGACTATAACTCGAAATGAATCTTTGATCCCATATGATATGATATTATATTAAAGTATATAAATTGTTATATCATATTACATTGCACTATATTTTGCCTTGTTATATTGTATTGATTATGTTATTGAAATTGTGTGAAATAGTGCATAAATCAGGTGAATTACTGATTTCTCCTCAAGATTTATTTTTGCACGATTTATATTCAAACTAGGTCCTTACGTGTACATTCCAAATTAGAACTGTTCGGCTGACAGAAAAAAAAGTATTCAAGACTTTCATTACAGATACAATTGAACAACACGCACTGGTAGCATTGAAACAAGGAAACCAAATATAGATATGAAAACGATACCGTGATGTATCGAATTGCCGACACTGAGCGAGGCTCCCGATTTAATTTGCTACGGGCAATAATGGTGCGCCCGCCGTTTCATTTGAGATTCTATTAAACATTCGTACATTAAAATTGGTCCTTGTCAGCTTCCTAATGAATATCACCCCCAACTGGTCGTTGGGATTTTTGTTACCGTGAGTACGTAGAACACGTGCACTCTCAATCATTCAGTATGACCTATCAGACACCGATCCATCTGCTGGGTTAATAATAGATCAATTAATCAATCGTCTCACAGTCCGGCTAATGTATTATTTCCTCCAATGGCTCAAATTTCACTCCATTTTTATTTCCCTTCAGGGTATCATTTTCTGTTGAAAGTATGTCTATTTTTATTTCCATCAGGTAAGCCTAGGAGAACGTTAATTACATACTGACTGCATATAAGGCCAGCGGTAGAACAATTACTGACAACCATAACCAAATTTAGTTTTTTTTTAATGCAGTTGTGTACAAGAACGATCCATTATTGTTCCTGTTTGTACCAAACATGGGTTTTGCTGCGAGATTAGTGAGCAATTCACTAGAGGTATAAATTGATCCTACACCCGAGGCCTACAATCCATCTTCTAGACATGATTGATTTATGTTGTACAATAGTGTATGTATTACCCGAAAACAAATAAGATGACAGTGTGTAATGTTTCGTCATTCAATTTTGTCGAATTATATACTAACGGGTTCACAGTTGAAACTTGACAGTAAGCCTATTACAGTTAACGTGATTTATCTAATACAGGATAATTTAAGGAAAACGAGAGAGAGAGAGAGAGATAAAGTTTTGTAATTATTTTAAACTTTTTTTTTTAATTTCCCCATAGAGTTCGAATTGAAAGGATTCCATAGTATTAGATGTCACAGGATTTAACCACAAGTAAATTCATTTTATACGAGAAGAATTGCATTTTTAAAGACAATTCTATAATAAAAACTGATACACCACATGAATTTCCAAAATTGGCATTTCTGTATCAACCCAAGTTCAGAGAAGTTTCTGAACGTCCTACTTAGATATAACGTAACCAACATTACCTTATGTCTCGATGGAACAGATCACAAGACCTCCATGAACCAAGTCGCATAAATATATAGGCGTATGTCTTCTTTCTGCTACATTGCAACAGGTTGGAGATTTTCTACGGACGCTACAAGCAATACGATCTGTCTCTCTAATGCAGATAAACGCTCACTTGAATCAGTTTAATTTTTGGTAGAAATAACTTCCTCGTGGAGAAAGAACTTGCTAACTAATTTCCATTATTTTATCACTGCTACAGCATTCAAATCGTCATGACTAGTTGCTACGATGGCTCTAACTTTAGTGAGAAGGCTTTGCAAAAAAATGGTTCTCGAAAACTCGGTGGAGACTTCATCAGCGGTAAGCGTTCTTAACTCTCGAAGCAATGTACATGATTTTTTATCGCCTAAATCTCCTGCTGTAAGAAGTTAGTTATTTTACAGTACTTTCTTCCGACTCTTCAAGTTCTCCAATCAGTTGGTTTTAAAATCTGCATATGGATTAGCCTACATTGGATTCATAAGAAAATCTGATATGAGGTCAGTAACTTCACTCTCTAATGAGCAAAGAATGGCATTATCACCATCTCGTTCAGACGCTAAATAACCTGAGATGTTGATAAAGCGTCGTAAAATAACCTACTTAAAAATCGATACAAGGGACGTGGTTTGCTGATGTCTATGTTTGATGTAGATGGTTCATAATATGTAACAGGCCACTACAAGGCCAACCGAATCAGCCACATCGCAAGCCACCTCACGTCATAGTGCAGTGTAGTATAGTAAAGTGCAATGATGGATTTTTAATATATTTATAGAAAGCCAGCGAGGCAAACTTAATTTAATTTATTTAGGACATATTGTATATACAGTGAAAAAAGTGAACAAGAATGGCTCGAAGCGGTGGCGATGTGTAGATGAAACATGTGCGTGAGGGCTTACAATAGATATTGGAGGTAGTTTTCTGATATTATTGTACATTCTTGTACACCTGAAGTGGCGAAAGTAGAGGTAAAAAATAATTTTCCGGTGCCATAAATGGAGGACTGGATTTTATTGTGATTATGACTAGTTTTTCTAATGCAAGATCTTCACTATATCGGTAACGATACTCTGGTCTTGGTATCATCGCTTTGTCTAAACAGCGTGAAAACATTACAATTTCAGTTGATTGAAGAAAAGATTTCCTGTACAATGAGGATGGTGAAAAATATAGAATATTGGTTTTTGCTTCTTATTCTGGAGTACAAGCTCTCTTAGAGAATCGTAATTGTTTTGGAGACGGAAACATTCAAGAGTTGTTGCAGACAATTTTAATCAGTTATATTCCATACATACAGATGTTGGCACATTCGAAAATTAACACATAGTTATTCCTTTTATTTATGCTCTCCTTCCTAACAGACAACAAAATACTTACGACAAAACTTTTCACACTAATTAAAGTAAAGATGGCGTTATGGTCTCCTAGTAAGTTTCGCATTGACTTTGAAAGTCCTGCTATTCAAGCAATAAGACAAACTTTTTCCGGTACAGAATTTAAAAGATGCAATTTTCACTTCAATCAAAGCCTATATAGAAAAGTGCAAAATTTATGTTTGTTTGTAGCATATAGAGAGGACTCTGAGGTGCTATGTCATATTAGAATGTGTGCCGCACTAGCACAACTGTCGCCTGCTGCATTTGACGACGGGTGGATCGCGATAATGCAAACATGTCCTCAAGGAAAACAAATCGAACAATTCGATGACTAATTTGTTAAACAATGGCTACAAAACAATATTATCCAATATATGTGGATTTGATTCCGCCAAAAACACAAAACTACCAACGCTGTTGAGGGGTAGCATCATCGCCTTAACAGAAGCGTTTCCAAACAAAAACAAATATTTTCAAATTAATTAAAGCTTTAAATGAATATTCTGACTATTATACAGCCTTCAAACACAGAGTTTATATGATCATTCCACCCAAGAAAAGGAATAAGGTAAAGTACTCAAATAAGAGACAGGGCCCTAATAAGAGATACCTTGTTAACTTCTCGGGTATAATTTGCCATCTCTCGACAACTATGGTAAATCAATGTTTGTGCTTCTAAGGCATCGTATTCTTTGTCTAACCTCAGTTGAAAGTAAGCTACGAAGCTGAGAGCAAGAAAAGTAATTTTTCACATTTTGAATTTTTTACTGATTTTTGTTGAGGAAGAGAACAGCAGGTAATGTAAGCTACAACAAATTTATTATTAATTTTATAAAATTGCTAGCAAAATATTGCATATAATAAGGTAGATTGCTAATAAGGAAGATAATAATTTATGACCTTGGGTAGCTATTTCATTTTTATTTACTCCGTTCCCTAATAAGAGGTACCTAGGGGTCCTATTAAGAGATAGTATCTCTTATTTAGAACCCTTATTTGGTATTATTATATTGGTCACCTTTGAGAGTTTACGAAAAGCGTTAATGCTTCTAGTCGTGTCAGTTTGTCTGCCAGAAACTACATAAGAACCAGTGAAAGAGTAATTAAACTATTAATTAAAATTAATTATGAATTAGGTCAATCATTAATTATCCATTGTTCTCAATTATTCATTACAAAAATTACTAATTGAAATGATTAAGTTATCATTATTAATTACTAAAATTAATTATTGATTGAGATGACAACAATATCAATAGCTAAAGTCAATTAAAATCAGCTAGTTCGACAATATTTACCTTACTTAAAGATCAAAACATAAGTGCTTAATTCGTAAAATATTCTCTATATACAGTACATTTCAAATAAAAATCTTGTGTAATTATTAAAACTATTAAATTTAATTGTGATTCCTAATTTCGAAAATTTCGTTGAACCTGTGTAAATATCGCCACTACAGCCAGTGCCAGCGTTTGTGGCGCGTGTTCTTGAGTAAAAAGCCAGTCAGTGAGCACTTGTTGCCAGTGTAGCTGAGAACGGTAACACCCAACACGTCACGTAAGCAATCTGCCAATCACAGTTGTCAGTCTTGTTGCCCACTGACTGCGTCAAAGACAAGACATTCGCACTTTGCGTTTCTGGGATGTGTCCTTGAGTACACTGACCAGTCAGTGGCATCTGTTGTCACTTCGGCTGAGAGTGATACCACCTCCTAAACAGATGTGACGTAAGCAATCTGCGAATCACAGTTGTCAGCTTTAATGCCCATAGACTATGGCAGAGATAAGTTACTCGCTCTCAACGTTCTCATTACTTATTTCACGCGGCAGAAACGGTGACTTTGGTTATACCACAGTTAGGCCTACAGAAGCAGCAGCAACAGCACCAGCAGCAACAACCACCACCTCAAGAGCCGTAAGCTTCAACCAGTGGGTAGTCGCATGTAAAGTCATCCAGGGCAGGAAAAGAGCTATCATAATATCAGTTCTGATCAGAAAAAAACGAGAGTTTAGATAAGGAAAATCAAAGAAAAGAGGAGCTCGCAAGAAGTTGTTCGAAAAACAAAAAAAAATCACAGAAAAACTCAGTCCAAGAAGCACTGCTTGAGTTCGTGCAGGGATGAAGAATCCGATGTGGAAATGGAATTAATTAACTCTAGTGACTCGGAATATGGAGAAAATTATGATGATGGAGAGTGCTTGTTTTGCACTGAATTTTTTTCAGAGGACACTAGGGCTCAGGCCCCCCCCCCTCCGAGCCCTGGAGAAATAGATTCAGTGTTCAAAATGTCGTCTTTGGGCACACGAAGACTGCAGCACTGAAGATGAACCTTTCTTTTGTCCAACTTTCTCAATATAGCGAAATAAAAATTGTGTCAATTAAAGGGGTCGACAAAATAAGTGCAATCAACTTAAAATTAAAATATGGAGATAGGAATTTAATATTCTATCATTTTTCTTTCTCTAGCAAAATATTAACGTCAGCAATAGTATCCTAAATAAGATTAGTACATTCTTGTCCGATTTGACCCACTTTGTGTACTTTTCGTAAACCATCTTAATTTCGAAAATCTATTCTTTCAGGTAAAGCTCCCTGTAAAGCAGATTTGAATAATTTCAAGGGAAAAATTGTTCCGGGGCCGGGTATCGATCCCGGGACCTCTGGTTGAACGTACCAGCGCTCTACCAACTGAGCTACCCGGGAACTCCACCCGACACCGTCTCAACTTTTCCCATTATATCCACACAACTCGCGTGGGCTGACAAAACGCCAGAGACCCACATCGAGTGCACACAATCTCTGTGTGACTTGGAATTGTGGTTTTCTGTTAACGCACACAGTAACGTATATATTATGCAAATCTATTCTTTCAGGTAAAGCTCCCTGTAAAGCAGATTTGAACAGTTTTTCCCTTGAAATTATTCATCTTAATTTCACTTGGAAAAATGCCAAATAAACAACAGAATTTCTGTTGAGAGGAGTTAGGTCACTGTTGCACTGACCTCTTCAATTTTAAAATATTCCTGAATTTATTAAATTATCTGCATGACTTCACAATGTTATATATTGCTTCAATTTTCAGCCAAATGATGATAATTTTTGTCCATGTTCAAAAATAAACTTAAATAACACACGTATCTCTTATTTGGAACCCCTTTTCAAAACATCAGTATTTCCCACTTTTACTTCTTTTTATAATTTAAAATAATAATTAAAACTGACTAAAATTTGTATTGTCAATTCTAAAAATAGACGAAATGCTGTATGTATTCCACACATTCAGATTAAAAATGTATATTCCCATCCTCATTTATAAGCAGTTAAAAAGAAGTGTCTCTTATTTGGGTACTTTACCTTAAGGTACCTCAATTTAGATGAGAGAATAGCACACTGCGTTAAAAAAAATATAAAAATAATGTTCTGTTTCAGATTGCCTGCAGCAACTAAAACTTAGCGCTGGCCTTCTATTCTCAAGGTTGCGGGTTCCATCCCGTCCCAGGTCGATGACATTTAAGTGTGTTTAAATGCGACAGGCTTATGTCAGTAGATTTACTGGCATGTAAAAGAACTTATGCGGGACAAAATTCCGGCACACGGAGACGCTGATATAACCTCTGCAGTTGCGAGCGTCGTTTAATAAACCATCATTATATATGATCTTCATATGTAAAATTGAATGTGTGTATGTATGTATGTATGCGTGCTTGTTCTCTATACAAATCTACACGCTTTGATCGATAAGGGAAGTCGGGGGAATATGGGCACCTTAGTACTATTTCGGGTGCAGTATCTCTCGGTTTTTTCTAATAATTAATTTTACAGATGGGATATGTTTCTTACCAATTCAGCTATATTATATAAGAATCCTGACTGCTTACTCCTAAACGTATTCCCCCGAGTGTGGGGATAAAATGGGCATTAATGATTTGAATCACAGTCAATTGAAAGAAGTGAATAAAACACTTAAAATACTTTGAAATATAACTATTATCTACCTTATATATTGTATATGAAATTTGTGATGGTTATTGCGTGACGCCTTTGGCAGTTGATGTGACTCTTTGGCGATGACTGACGTTTGGAGATTCTAAAACATTTGAATCAGTGGAAGGCATTGTATGAATTGTAGGTTTGTCACCAGATGCTGCAGTGCCAATGTAAGTATAATCAGGAATGACACTCATATGCAGTGGAAAGGGGCCTAAAACTCGGAAGGCATTTACAGCCAGACATACATTGACACATCTGTTCCATGCTTCTTTGACAATGGAAGCAAACTCGACCTTCGTAAAATGTCTCCTGTGTTACCTGAAGAAATCTGTAGCGCCATTGTTCTAAGCTTTCTTCAGAGGACCAAACCGACCCTTATCTGCTGATTGAAGCCAGGCTGTGGTGTGTGGAGGAAACAAAACATGCATAATTCGTTTTCTACTGCAACGTTAAGAGTGTCAGGATTACAACTATGTGAATCACGTCCATCTACTAGCTACCAAAATTGTAGGTGCAGGTATACTGATGCTCAAATAAACAACGAAGTTCTCGATTATTGAGAAAAATATACGAGGTGTGATCATTAAATTCCTAGATTGTGTCTGCTGTGGGCGAAGGGATCATGTGATTGACACGCGTGCGCAGCAGTGACACTAGATGACCTTGAAAAGACGCGACACAAAGTTTCGAAGCGCTCTCTTCATTGAGAACTGTGTTACACAAGGTTTTGTTAGCACGTGCATCCGCGTATGTGAGAAATGACGATGGTCTCGAAACTGGAGCAGAGAGCCAACGTCGAATTCTTTGGGAAATCGGCAAAAGTAATCCATGAAATGTTGAAGCAAGTCTACGGGAATGAAGCATTGTGTTAGGCGAGGCGTTTTGAGTGGCATTCGCGTTTCAGAAATGGCAGAACATCGCTGAAGAACGACGAGAGGCCAGGTCGACCACACACGTGCAACACTGGCGAAAATGTCGAAAAAATTCGACAAATTGTGCATAATGATCCTCATGTCCATTTTGAATATGAACGACCACAACTCTGTACAAGGAACAAGTGGATGTTCCATGATGACACTGCGCCAGCTCACAGAGCTCTCGCAACACTCCAGTTTTGTATCCGTAATAAGATGGTCGTCGTTCCTTACCCCTGTATTCACCAGAGTTGGCCACCATGACTATTTTTTTTAATTTTCGAAGATGAAATTCAAGCTAAAGTGTCACCGGTTTGTCACTGTGGAGGAGATAGAACGCGAATCTCAGAAGGTGCTTGACAGGCTTCAAGAACGCGACTTCCAGGGGGCATTCCAAAAATGGCAGAGACGTAGGGATCAATGTATAGCTTGCCCAAGTGGACTACCTTGAAGGGGATGGCAGCCAAATTTAAATGAGGTAATTTTATTTCCACTTATGGGACATGTCTCAGAATTTAAAGATCACACCTCGTATCTCCGTTAATGTAGGCAGACTGATTGTTGAAGTACACCTTACTGACTGCAGGCAGCTATTCTTTCAGTCATTATTGTCCTCGCTCCTTTTATAATGATACTTGGAGGAAAGTAATTCCCTGCTGCATTGAAACAGGCCACAAGGGTAATGGTTTCTACTTTTTCTTTAGGGTCAATGCAATGCACCGCTTTGTGTTCTTTGGGTGCAATGACATCTTTCGCTCTTGTAATTCATTTGTCTGCCATTTTCATCAAGATTGAAGAGTCATTATTATGAAGTGTTATGCTTGCCCATATTCCCCCGAATATTAGTTCCCATATTACCACGACATTTAGGGTTTACTTTGAACAGTTGTCACTACCGTAAACTATTCACAAAACAACGTCTGACGAAATAGAACAGCAGTTCAAAATGTGTGTTCTGTATGTATACTATTTGATTTAAACTATTTTCTAAAGTTCATGTGTAATCTATTGCATATAACATATGTAAAATAAGTGTTGTGATATTTTAGTATATTTGGAAGTCAATACTCACGTTTTAGATGGTTTTTTAACAACAATACCAGACAATACTGCACAGCGCGCTTCCTACAGCAACCATTACGATACTCTCACTTTATGCTTACTGTTATTAGCGAAGGAATATAATTCGTTGCAAGAGTTTCGACATGAAAACGTAATATCGCCCATATTCCCCACATGCCGATATTCCCCACATGCCCATATTCCCCCGAATTCCCCTATGTGCTAAAGTTTGCACATTTAACCATCATAATCAGGAGAAGAACATAGGCTACATTCAAATTGTGCAAATGGAAGTTAAATTAATTAAAAATATAAAAAATAAAAATAAATATATCAAATAACATGTCTAATATTAAAATGTAAAATCTTCTACAGTCAATTGTTCTTTATTATTGCCTGTTGTATTCAACAACGACTTTCACGAGGCCATGGAAATTATAACACGAAGTTAAATTACATTGTTGATACATCATGAAGGCTAAAATCTAGAAGACAATTAATATAGTAAGTATATTTACGCAGTCCAGGACCGTATTATGAATTTGTCGATGGAGTTGTACATAGTGAGCAGGCTGTGTTTATCCAACTGAATTTTTTGAAACACAAGTATTGCTATACATAATTGAATACTCAATATTGAATCATCAATAGTACTACTGCGAAAATTATTGACCCACCAAAATTATGTAATGGAACGAGAATTGGTGAGAAAAACTCATGAAAAACGTAATAGAAGTGACAATATTGTCAATATTAACTGTCAAAACGAAAGAAGATGTTTTTATCCCATGTATTCCTGCGATACTCACTAAAATGCCTTTCGATTTTAAGCAACTGGAATTTCAATGCGACTAGCATTTCTAATGACCAGGGAAAGGATTTATATGTAAATACATATTTACTTATAAAGCTAATATAATTTATATTTTGCATTATCTTTATGTTTCACAATGTGTAGGGTTGAAAAATCCTACTTTTATTTTCCATATTTTTCCATATTTTAGAGTTTAGTAGGCCTACATATTTTCGTTAATTTCCATATATTTTCCATATTTCATATAAAACAGTCCATATTATATTAGGTTTAACAATAAAACAAAACAAAATTCCATTAACTTTTAAAAATACATTTCAACAATAGAGATTTAAACACATGTTCAGTAATCCCTTTAACATCAGAGTTATTTGAAAATTAGCAGTCCTATCAACAATGGGAAAGTAAGTTACAAAACTGTATTAATTTAATTTAAAATTTTTAACAGACTTCAGTTGTGCAGCTCAACAGTTAAATGCCAGTCAGAGTACACATAGGTTCAGTTTTGTAAATCATACTATAAAGACGGTAAATATGCCAAAAGTACGTCATTCAGTCAATTTAAAATCAAAACTAACAAGTTACATTTCAGAATTTAAAGAAGATGGTTTATCAACTGACAATAAAATATTATTTTGTAATTTGTGTCAGTGTGCAGTATCATCTACACAAAAGTTCCTGGTGCAACAACACATTACAACTAGTAAACATCAGGCCAACAAACAACTAAATTCCAAGCAGAGACAATTGTTTTTAACACAACCAACAACATCGAATGTAAGATCTGAGTTTAACATCGACCTGTGCCGTTCTCTCATCTCTGCTGATATTCCTCTCTACAAACTAAAGAATAAGGTCTTCAGGGAATTCCTTGAAAAATATACTCAACATACAATCCCGGATGAGTCAACACTTAGGAAGACGTATGCTCCATCCATCTGCGATGAGACAATACAGAAGATAAGAGATGAAATTAAAGATAGTTCAATTTGGGTTTCCATTGATGAGACTCCCGACAAAGAAGGTAGACTTGTTGGTAATGTAGTTATCGGTTTGTTAAGTGAACAATATTCTGAACGAATTCTTTTACATTGTGATGTTCTAGAAAAGTGCAATAACAAAACTATAGTTAAACTGTTCAACGAAGCTATGGGTATCCTGTGGCCAAAGGGTATTATGTACGATAATGTGTTATTCTTTATTAGCGATGCTGCCCCTTATATGGTCAAAGCTGGACAAGCATTATCTGTTGTATATCCTAAATTGACTCATTTTACTTGTGTGGCGCATGCATTTCATCGTGTGGCAGAAGTGGTCAGAGACAATTTCCCTAAAGTAGATTTGTTGATTTCATCAGTGAAAAAAGTATTTCTCAAAGCTCCCAGTAGAGTTAACGTGTTGAAAGAAATGTACCCTGAAATTCCATTGCCACCAAAGCCAATTTTAACTAGATGGGGTACATGGCTAGAAGCAGTTGAATATTATGCCGAACATATAGACTCTATTAACAATGTTCTCCTTGCATTGGACTCTGAAGATGCAGTCTCAATTGATACTGCGAAAACAGTTACCTGTGACATAAGTGTGAAGAATGACTTAGCTCACATTCAGCATACATTTTCATGCATCATAAAAACGCTCAAAAGTCTCCAAAATAGGCACCTTTCACTATCTGAAAGTTTTGAAATTATAAATAGTACTGTGGAACAACTGAATCGTGGTAGAGGTAAAGTTGCAGATGCAGTAAGAGCTAAGGTGGACACTGTACTTTCAAAAAACCCTGGATATGAAGAACTACAAAAGGTTGTTGCTGTGATGAGTGGTGAATCAACAGTGAAGATTAACTTGGACTTATCCCCAGCAGACATTGTGAAATTGAATTATGTACCAGTTACTTCTTGTGACGTCGAACGCTCTTTTAGTCAGTATAAATCTATCCTCAGAGACAATAGAAGAAGATTCACTTTTCAGCACTTGAAAGAAATGTTTGTAACCTATTGTTATGGTAACAGACAATAAAAATTGTGTTTTGTTGAAACTACATTGGAAGATAAGGTACGTCCATTATATTTTTTGTTTAGTTTGATTAAAATGTACCAATATTTAACGTACATAGTCATTTTTTTATAATTTTAAGTCCATATTTAATTCCATATTTTGGTAAAAATCCATATTTAATTCCATATTTTGGTAAAAATAACTACATATATATTTACATATTTCATATATTTTTAGTCCATATAAATCCGTTCCCTGCTAATGACCATTTATTAAAATGAAGCTCAAGGACAGTCGCTCAAAGTTGCAGACATTAACTTAAAAACTGAGTGATTTTCATTTTATCAACTGTATTTTATACAAAGGAGTGAAATACAAAACATTTTACACATATCAAAAAGCACTTCAATGATACTTTTGTCATGTTGCTAATGTAGTATGTACGTATTGTTATTCATGTCCGAAAATTTATTACTGCGAAATTGTATCAGTATAACCAAGTTACCAATGTAGTATGTTATGCGCTGTGGAAATAATAATATCTTAATTTCTAAAATACTGGCATACGTCTCTCAGCATAAAGTATTAGTCTTTATTTTAAAAAATGACTTATTGGGAGTTTATATTTTATCTGTATTATGTGTATAAATATAATATAATTAATATTTTCTGAATTTGTGAGATACATTTTCTCAAGTCATAATTAAAAAACAACTGGGTATTATATAAGCGATCAAGGGGGGTAAAAAATCTTCCAATATAATTTAAATTATATACGTATATATTGATTCCTTGATACGACCGATACAGAGAGAAATTTTGGCTCACGATGACACCCCAGCGGGTTCAGAGTGGGAACCAGCGAATTCCCTTTTCATCGTTAGCTGTCTCTGAAATTTAAGTGAAAGCATACATAGACATGAAGTTACGTGAAAAGTATGTCAGCAGAGCATAGATCAATGTACAGATCTTATCTCTGCTTTTGTGTAATGTCACATTTGCGGTTAGAAGGAAAGGAGACATCATAAAAGGTAATGAATTTTAACACGCTGACTCCCACGACTAAAATAAGCCTTTTGAAATTCAACAGTCGCTGACCGGCAGAGATAAAATATAAGATCTGTAGAACACCGAGTTAACGTTAAGTGGGCCGAGGGGTGCGTTTTTGTTTTGCTGAACTTCAAGGCAATGCTGGAGGTGTGCTGCGGACAAGAAAGATTGGACGAGAGCTGTAGGAGAGGCCAGGGTAGTTCATGGAGAATGGAGAATGAAAA
This sequence comes from Periplaneta americana, assembly GCF_040183065.1. Classification (NCBI taxonomy): domain Eukaryota; kingdom Metazoa; phylum Arthropoda; class Insecta; order Blattodea; family Blattidae; genus Periplaneta; species Periplaneta americana. The sequence continues at coordinate 115,785,062 of NC_091120.1, read as the reverse complement.
TCAAAGCAATGCTAAGCAATGTAAAATTTTTCTGGCTGTAGCCTGTATATATTTTCGTTTGGTTTTATTTTATTTATATTTTAATTTTTCTATTATTTTATTTGTATTTCTGTTCTGGTGATATGAAAGAGAAGATCTGACGGCCTTAACTACGGCAAACTAAATAAATAAACAAACAAACAAACAGGCACATTCACACACACACGTATATATATATATATATATATATATATATATATATATATATATATATATATATATATATTGCTTCTTATTTTTTATTAAACTGGTTGTTAGACTTTTCGGAAATCTCAGAAACTCAATTATAGACAAACAAAACAAATTGTCTTAACTAAGATTTCCTCGTCCATAAAGTTGAAATCTTTACATAGTATCATTTACATGAATTAATGAACTTCTTAGCCAAATGCCTGAAAGGATTAACTCAATTTAAAACAACTGTAGGTGAGGCAGCGAAAGAAAGCATATATATATATATATATATATATATATATATATATTGGGATCAAATTTCTGCACATTAATAGAGGAAAAATAAATTTATTTCAATTCATTTTTATATAATACATTCCTCTCTTAAATTGACTGGGAATATTGGGACTTTAGTCATTGGCTTTGCAAATCAAGGTATAAAATGTTTCATACAAAACAATTTTTATCTCTAAAAGTAAGCAAAAACGAGCAAAATTGTATGAAACGTTTTGTTTGAAGTAGCTCAAAGAATAATTCCCTTAAATTAATGATATTAACATACGGTTCACTCTATATACCAGGTCGTTCTCGATGGACTCTGTTACCACACCATTGAGCGGCCAGAGATGCACGGATTCAGATCTTGCCGAGGGCGATGAATTTTGAACAGCGATAAAATTCTAAGCATGGCTTCCTCCGGGAAGGGAGTTAAGTTGTGAGTTCCATGTCGTATATTTAAGGAACCTAAAAGAATCCTGACCGTGATAGAGGATTCCAGGCAAAAGAAAATTCTCGATCATTTCTCTCCAACGTTGAATTTCGACGATAAATAACCTCTGCAGTGGAACTCGTATTTAAATAAAATCTACTGCTACTAATAAAAATCCGACTAAGGGTGAAGGCAAGGAAAGACAAAGCAGAGATCTGATTTCTCTTACATGACAGTGAGACATGACTATTCTCTCTCTCTCTCTCTCTCTCTCTCTCTCTCTCTCTCTCTCTCTCTCTCTCTCCCTTTCGGATGGGTCCGCTAGTTTCGTAGTCAGATAGGCCGTGGATGAGAAAGAAATTAAGCACCCATGTGTCACTGTCATATAAGAAAAGTATTTTTATCTCCGAATAAAATCAGATATGTCAATCACTACTCCACAGGGTGAACCAACGTGGTGTCAATCTTAGGAGGCTGCAAATACAGAAATGCTGTTATACTGGTTTCAACAACCCTTCCTACAAAAGGAATGGTAAGCACAATAAGCCTCAGTCTGCGGTACAAGACTTTGGGCTTTCACGATCCTATCTGTATGCAAATAAATGGTACTACATCCTGTTGCATCCTGTATTGACCTGAAATAATGATACATTGAGTTGAAATTAATTATGGTGAAATGACTCCTATCAATGGGTACTTAAAACAACAGACAGAAATGACATTGGTAAAGGATATACGAAAGTAGATAATTAAAAAATGAAGCCTTACTGAAGAAATTATGATTAAATTCAATAATATATACAATTATAAGAAAAGGTACTGTATAATTGATGTGATGGTAAAATATCGACTAGGTAGTAAAACAGAAAATAAAATGTGAGCAAAAATAAATACATCAATAGACCACCGGAGAAAACAAACTGATGCCATAATATGGTGATGCTCTTCATGATAATGAATTCTGAAGTGATGTTAAATACAGTAACATTTTGCTGCACTATATTAATACTGACAGACTATTTTGCAATAAATTTTTTTCTAACAAGGGATTTAAGCTTGAATTTAATGAAAATGCATATTTAAGCTAATTTTCGTTCTTGAAGGAACGTGCTGATAGTCATTCGTTTCTCCTTTTCCTCATTTATGAAATATAATGACTTGAAAATCGATGTCACTTACGCCGCTTCTTGCGCCCACTCGGATCCTCATAGCTCCGCGACATCCTACCCCAGCTCTCGCATTAATGCTCTTTTCTCTTAACTCACATTAATAATGTAATAGTGCAATCCATCTAGAAACACGACTGTACATACTATGGTTCCAAGAACCGAAAGGGGAATTTGGGCCTAAAGTAAAACAACGTGTAGACAATGATAAGCCACTTAATGTCGTGGTCTATACAAGTAGTTCTGATAAACTGACAAAAAATCACGTGAGGAGATGGTTAAGAGATGTATTTATCGCGGATATTAAGAAAGGCACACTACTGTATTACTTCTGGATTCCTGAAGTGGTGAAATAGATCACCTATATTTACTTTTTAAGGAGTAAACAATACTTTACATTAGGGATGCAAAACTGTGCTCCAATCGAGGCAGACGACAGAAGCCGGAATACGTAACTCATCCCTTCCCTTCAACCCACGCATCATTGTAGGGTAGAGGAAGACGAAAGATGTATTCAGTGTTCTTGCCAAACGTCACAGAACGTCACTGAAGGTTCCGGCCTTGTCGACGGGGGAACGAACTCTTTCCCCACGTTTCCACTCCTCTCTTCCCCAGTTCTGCAAGCCTGCTTTGGATGGTAAGACAATTAAAACACAAATTATCCCTCCAAACACCACAATATTTTTGCAACTCTTGGATGTGTATCTTTTACGCAAAATAAAATTGTAATTCGAAGGCTAGAAGAGTATTTCAGACATAAAATTATATGTGAAAACATTCCAGACACATTGCACGATAGGGGCTTCATAATGACATTCTATTCTCTTGTGTTTCAACAGTTTCATTCACCTGTACTCAAAGACATGTCAATGTACGCGTGGCAGAGGTGTGGATATGTGATGGAGAAACATGTGAGAACGTTTGATAACGTTCTTGCAACAATGTTGCATGTTGGAAACAGTGTGTGTGTTACAGAAGAGTGTGAAAACCAGCCTATATAAAATGTTTATACTGTTCAATGGCTCATTTCGAATCCCACTGTCAAATTAAGGTGAGTGACAAAGTTAATAAAATTTTTAAATTCAATTTATATTTCCGCTAGAGTATTCTATTAATGTGAGTTGAGAGAAAAGGAAAATAGACTAGAGCATTAATGGAGAGCTGCGATACAGTTTCGCGAAATTATGAGACTATGAGGATCCGAGTGCGCGCAAGAAGCGGCATAAGTAGCATCGATTTTCAAGTCAGTATATTATTTTCGTAAACGAGGTGTTGAGTTCTTGGTAGCTCGATTGACGTCTAAGAACACACGTGGACTGTACAATAAATATGTTTTCTTAGCGGTTTCTTGCTACAACAGTACACTTCCATGACACATTCAGACGCTAACATATGATGCAGAGTTGTATACCTTGAAGTCCCAAACATACCGCCCATCCTAAATGTATAACATTTAACACAAATATTACACAAATTGTTAACACAAATTATACTGAAAGTTCTGACGGTCTCTGAAAACATTGCAAAACTAGCATGAATTAACATTTGGCAACAAACATAATTTACTGTTAGGTTGTTTGAATGTTCCATCTTTAGTTCGAATGACTGCTACACTAATTAGTCCATCCTTTCCTGGAATAACTTCTTGATCACTAGCAGCTTCCACTGCGTAGACGACAAGTCGTCTTCTTTCAGCAGCACTACTGCACCTGGCTGGATGTTGCCTTCTTTTGTACACCACTTGGATCGCGGCTCGCAAGCCATTTAGGTAGTTACACGACCATCTCCTCCAGAAATCCCGATGCATCTTCTGGATGTGTTCCTAACGAGACAGGTAATCAATTGGTGACGAGAATAAATCTGATTCAGTATAGAACATTAAAGGAGCACCTGTAAGAAAATGATAAGAGAGATAATCAATATGATTTGATATGGACGTGATGGGTCTGGAATTGAGAACTGCTTTAACTTGACATATTAAAGAATGCAGCTCGTCGTATGTCAAGTAGTTGGCTCCATGGCAGGCCTCAAGTGGCGTTTCATGGATTTGACTCCGGCCTCCCAGAGTTCCCCGAAATCTGGAGAGTTAGGTGGAATGAAGTGTCAGTTGAATTCTTCCAATTCCTTGGTTCCTTCTCTTGACTTCAATAAATTGATGAAACCCTCGTAGTTCATTCTTTGCTTCTACGAAGTTTGTACCGTTGTGAATATATATATATATATATATATATATATATATATATATATATACGGTACAACGGTACAACATATTGCTTGTCTAGCTGTGAATCGTCGTAAGGTGGCGATGAATGCTTCTGATGTCAAGTCCCTGACGAGCTCCAAATGAATTGCCTTGGTACTGAGGCATATGAATAATGCTATATAGCATTTAACCTTGACCTTGCTTCTTGTTGAACCAATTTTTATAAAATAAGGTCCGGCATAATTCACTCCAGAATTTATGAATGGGGTCGACCTGGTTGGCGAGTTGGTATAGCGCTGGGCTTCTATGCCCAAGGTTGTGGGTTCCATCCCGGACCAGGTCGATGGCATTTAAGTGTGCTTAAATGTGACAGGTTCATGTCAGTAGATTTACTGGCATGTAAAGGAACTCCTGTGGGACAAAATTCTGGCACATCCGGCGACGCTGATATAACCTCTGCAGTTGCGAGCGTCGTTAAATAAAACATAACATTTAACATTTTATGAATGGTCGAGAACCTGTCACTCGTTGAGTAGGCAGATGTCCCATAAGTTGTTTGAACATGCTGGCCTTTAGTTTGTTAGTTTTTTTTACATTGGGGAATTTAATTGAAGTGAATTTATTATGGCAGGCAGAGTAACTATCTCATGCCCCCATGCCTTTAATTTGAAGCATTATAGGCATTTATAAATGATGGGTCTTATCACACGTTGAGTGTTTGAAATCCAATAAATTTGCCTTAGAGATGCTGTTAAAAGTTGCGAACCGTCATGTAGTAGTGTTAAATGTTCTTCTTCTGCTATCAGCCTTGTTATATTTTGGTTCAGTGGAAGGATATTTTGATGCTTATATTCATATGACTTAGAAAAGTTGTTCAATCTTTCCCCCACACTGAGAATATTTTCAGAATCTAGGAACGGATTCAAATCCATCAGTTTACTCTTCATGGACACAGTAGAAAGAGTGTAGAAGTCTTTGATTTCAGTCGACTATTTTTGAAGCTGGGCTTGTTTGATGCATGCAATCTATGTGTGCTTTTCTTCTACAATTGTGAACAAATCTGAGACAGCACGAGAGTAACCTTTGTAGTCTGTGTTATTGAAGAGAATCTGTGTGTAATATCCTTTTCCTCTGTGATGTCCTTTGAATTGCTTAGTAGAGTTCATTGTTCAGACATTTCCAACGTAGAATTTTCCAGTGATGGGGATGACCAATTATTCGAATTAGTTAGCCAGGTTGGTCCATACCACCATAAATCTTAATGTTGTATGATCCTTGAGTCTGCACTCCTTGAAAGAAAGTCTGCAGGGTTTTCTGCAGAACTGACGAGACAACATTCGTCGCTACTTGTATATTGCTAGATTAAAGAAACCTGGTTGATTGCAAAGGATTTCCATTGAGTTGGCTTTCCAGTTAACCAAGCAAGACCACTGTAGAATCTGACCATAAATGTACTTTGTTGATTTTCACATTCAGTGTAGAAAGTATTATATGTAATAATTTCGCCAAAAGCACAACAACGCAAAGTTACAATTTGGGAAGAGCAACAGTTTTCATTGGTACTTGGGTTTAGAACATAATAGTTGTACTGATAATTCTTCTCGGTCGTTTATTGATCGTACATATACAAATGCACCGTAGGTCTTCTCAGATGCATTTGCGAAGCCATGTACTTAAATATCTACTACAATGCCATCAGTTAAGGCGAATCCATTTGTTTTTATGTTGCCTAGGTTCTTTAGCTGAGATTGTAGATTTTGCCATTCCAGTTGTAGGTGATCACCAAGTATCTCGTCCCAATCTACTCGTCGCTTCCATACATTTTGGTAAGAATATCTTGTGTTTAATAACTATTGGGCTGATAAGTCCTAGAGATCGAATATGGAAGCAATAGTTGAAGCAATTTGTCACTTCGTCATGATGCTTCCCGAACATAAGCCATGTTACGTATGAGAAACATGTCTAAAGTTGGGTGCCAAAGAAGTCCCAGTGTATTAATTCCATCCATTTCGTCGATAGAGTGTGGTAATCTTGTTTTTTGTATCTTCTGGAGACACTCTCCAACAATGAAGGATGATTTGAGCTCCATTTCCTCAAATGAAATCCTGCACACTGAAGTACCTCTATAAGTTCTGTCTGAGTTGTGAGGGCTGTTTGCAGGTCGTTGCAATCACTAAGAAGATCTCTCCAGACCTCTTGAAACTAATGTGTATCTCCGTGATGCTTCTTCAGCCAATATTTGTAACCATCGTGTGGCTTGAAATCATTCTGTCAAATCAAAAAACCTTACTTGCTCTTCCGGTCGAATGCGCCACAATATTCTCTGTAGACTTGTGTCTTCTGGATGCACCTTGATTTGGCGGTACATGTCTGTATTGAATACAATAGGATGAGTTGTAAATCTCAATGTGAGAGAGTATAAGTCTTCTTGTGTGGTGGGTCCTACCATGAATACATTATTTAGAGTTGTGCCCTTCGTTGTCCTAGCTGATGCGTCGAACACCACTCTAATTTTGCGATTTTCTCCCTAATTCTTAAAAACTGCATGATCTGAAAGGTAACAAATTTTTTGTCTTCCTCGTCTTTGTTTATGTCTATTTTTCTCATATGTCCTGACTTATCATAGTCTGTCATGAATTTACTGTATTCTTCTTGAAGTAACGGTTACCGTCATTTCCCATAACTATGGTCCAGGCACCCAACTATGATCCAAAACACATTATGTACTACTTAGTCCCCAAGAGTTCGGCGTTTGTCATTTGAGGCGCCACTGTGATGGAATTATGTTCCCATTAGATGCTTCCATCTACCATTACACGTGGCAATGATATGGATGCTTAACAATGTCAGTGTGCATCGTTCTATTGAATGTGTGAAGACACGAAATCATTCAGTTTGTGTTTGTCTGTTTTATTAAGGTTTCCTCTGTAGAAATTGTAAGTTATAGATATATAATTGTTTGTACAATTAAACTTGGCTATATAGTGTTTACTTTCACGTAATAATTAGACTAGCAGAGGTTAAGGACTCTGCGTGAAAAATGTTTAACCTCAAGGCTAGAAGCCAGTCCTCAACTATACCACAATTTTTCGTGGGCCATAGTTGTATTTCATTTTAAAATATTTGTCTTAATAAAATGTGGTCAATGTGATTATTTATTTGTGCAAATACGGTATCTCTAAAAACATCATTTAAAATTATAGTCCAGTAAATAAAGAAACAGGCTGTGCCAACATCAATAGTACTAGCACTATGGTCCTGTGAAACGAAAACTTCAGGGTAGAAGGAAACAACCGTTCTGTGACTATGAGAGCGATGAAATTGAATTGGATGCAGATTATGATGTTTCCGGTGTTCTCTCCATATTTACAGACAGTGAGTCAGATGTGAAAAAGAAGACGAAATCTGTTAAATTAATGCTAAAGGCACATAGTTATATGGTAGTTACTTATGAGGAGGAATTGTGGCCAGGGAAAGTTTTTGGAAGTGAAGAACAATGGAGCTGTTGTTTCATGTACAGCAAGAAGCGGAAATTACTGAAGTGGCGAGGAATGGGAAACATTTTATTCTACAGAAAGGAAAACATAATAAAAAACAAATTGAAGATCCCAAATGCGTCTCGAAAAAGAGAGATCTATTTTCAATTTCAGATTTACAAGAGAAGTGGAGATTCAAAGGATCGAAATAAGCCTAATGAATGTAGTTCTCAGTACGATAAATAAACATTATCAGTGAATTTATTTGCATAATATTTTGCTAAGAATGTGTTAGTTAATTTTGATACCATACTTTTTTTCGTTAATATTCACTCACCTGCAAAAAAACGGGGCCATTTGCTTCAAATTTTTTAAAACTTGTAGCATTTTTTTTCATAATTGTATGTGTGCTGAGGTTCATTTCGTTATTCATTTATTTTGTGATACGTAACAATCTAATACTGAATACGTAATAGCCAACAATGATCTGAAAAGAAGATTCGTTCTACTTGCAATATTGTGTCTAAACTTCTCGAACTCATTTCAAACTAAGCTGAAGAAGTCTACAGACTGGTAAGCTCCCTTGACGAATTATTGGAGTACTTCATACAAATGTCACTAAGTCCTACCGATTCAACAAAAATGGTTGTATTGATAGAAGATATGGCTGCATGTCTTTGGATTCCTCGATCGACATTACAACGACTATACCATCACTTTAGAGAGATAGAATAACCTCCAGGGGACCGGTTCAGGGAGACCAGAAGAGCCTTCCAGAAAATAAGATAAGTTAACGTGAATGAGAGAACTGTAAGAAGACGTCTGGATGAATGTGGGCTCAATTCCAGAAGACCAGCTAAAGGCCTAGAATTGCTCCAGCAACATCATGTTGAACGATTACGTTTTACTCACAATCATGCTAATTGGAACCTGGGGGAGTGGCGACGAGTGCTCTTCACAGATGAATTGAGATTTAGTTTACAGATGGACGTGAAAGAGTGTGGAGAAGAGAAGGAGAACGCTTTTCTCCACGTACCTTCAGTTCACGTGTCAGTTTCCAAGGTGGATCAGTAATGGTATGGGGTGGCATTTCGTATGAAACTCACACAGAACTTGTTTTCATTAATGGAGGTGTTTTGACTGCTCCAAGATACATCGAAGAATGTCTAATTTAACATGTGGTACCATATGGTCCACTTATTGGTGAAAAGTTTCTGTTAATGCACGACAATGCTCGCCCTCATGCTACAATAATCGTGGATGAGTTCCCTCATGACGTTGGATTGAATACTGTAGGATGGCATGGCTCACAAAGAACTTGTTTTCATTAATGGAGGTGTTTTGACTGCTCCAAGATACATCGAAGAAGGTCTAATTTAATATGTGGTACCATATGGCCCACTTATTGGTGAAAAGTTCCTGTTAATGCACGACAATGCTCGCCCTCATGCTACAAGAATCGTGGATGAGTTCCCTCACGATGTTGGATTGAATAGGATGGCATGGCCAGCGAGAAGTCCTGATATAAACCCTATTCAATATGTGTGGGGCATGCTAGGGAAGCGAGTTAGAAGTCGTCTACCTCCTCACAGCAACTTACAGCGTCTCCGAAATGTTCTAAGTAAAGAATGGAATAGAATCGACCAGACTGACTTCCAGAATCTGATCCAAGAGTTGAACAGTCATACAATTACGGGGAGGCAATTCCCGCTATTAGCAACATCTGGGTGGCCACAAAATCAGTTGAACATTTGGAAGAAAATTGATACAATTTGTAAGTTTTTACACCTTTTAATTAAATTCATTATTTGGCGTTGAAAATAATAGCGCAAGTGATAATAAAAAAGAGTTTTTTTTTCTGTGAAGCAATGTTTTCTTCATTTCATAATGGGTTTTCTGATTCTCACCTCATAAATAATTGAGAAACTTTAGATGGCCCGGTTTTTTTGCAGGTGAGTGTAGTTGTTCATTATTGCAGGAAAATGACTTTCAGATTACACTTGTTGATTGTTTTGTTTATGCAATGTGTACTAATAAAAAGTATCCATGGACTTTTAATTTATTTTTAATATTTTTTGTGCTAGATTATATTTTCTACCCTTAAATTAGAAACTCAGTGTATTGATTTACGAATAATTACAGCTCCAGAAATAGTCCATTCATGCTTTCAAGCATGAATATATGAGTGGACCATAGTTGGACAACTCAGAATACAACTATGTGCCAATGCTTATTATTTTTTTAACACTTGTAATTAAATAATTTCAAACATATATGTCAATATTTATTTAATATACACTTACAAGACTCCGAAGCCAAAATTTCACTAAATCTGGATGAACAGTACTGAATATGAAAGAAAAATATGAACAAATATGGACCATAGTTAGGGGAAACTACGGTATCTTTGCAAACGTCGCTCCATCTAATGCAATCTAATTTATGCCTCTTGAAAAGATTCTCCTAACTTTTGATGATTTGGACGTCGAGGAAGTCGTACCACGAATCGTCCAATTTGATCTCTTGTTGTTGTTGCTACAAAATGTTTTTCACATTCTTCCTCTCCTGTTGTTCTTGTTCCTTCTAGAATATCTTCTAATTTCCAGAAGCACTGTAGTTGTTGTTCTGAGTTATCCTTTGGCCTTGTAAGTAAGAAGTGATATTACTGAGATGATCGAAATAACTTCTGCTTTTGTTACTTGAATCCTACCGGTCAATATCCACCCTAGTTTTTTTGTGTATTGTTAGCGAGTTGTTTATGTCCACTCTTGCTTCTGATTGCAATATTTGGAAGAATAGTTCAGCTCCTATCAGTAGATCAATCTTCCCTGGTTTGTTGAAAGTGGGATCCGCTAGTTTCATATCAGATGAGATATTTTCTTTCTTGTATGTTACGTAGACTGAAGGCATATTCCCCGTTATCTTAGAACTTTGTGTCAGCTGTGAAATTTTCATCTATTGATGAATGTTGAGTATACAAGCAAAGCGCAGTTCTTAATGGTGTTCCATTTATTCCTTGTATAGGAATTCTTTCCACTGATTTACGTAATCTCAGTCTCTGTGCTAATTCTTCCGTCACAAAATTACAATGGGAATCACTATCAAGGACACATCTACATTGTTGTAAATCTCCTTGTGCATTCTTTACAATTACGATAGCTGTCGACAACAATCTTATGACCTTACTTCATTCTTGATGTTGTGACATGTTTGTTGTGTAGTCATGGAACCCTTCTGTTGTATCACCACTATCTGGTTTGGATGTAGGAGTGTATGGTGCTTCGCTCCACACTGTTTGGAGGTCCCGTCTCGACAATCCTTCACGAAATGTTGGCTTCGCAAACAGTTCCAACAGAGTCTTTGCTTAAGGACGCAGTTCTCTCTCTCCTGCATACTGCTACTTGAGAAATCTTGGCAATTGTACAGCGATTGTGACTGGTTGCAATAATCACACCTAGGTTGCATCTTTATCAATGCTTTACTCGCTTGCCTTCCTCTATCAAACTTTATTCTGTATTCAGGTACAGGAGTCGTGTCCTTTATTGTTTCTAGTGCCTGAGATTTGTGTTCAAGAACAACCAACTCCTTCAGTGTTGAAATGTTTCGATCCGCGCAGCTCATTCGCGGCTACTATGAATATATATTTTTCCCAGTATCATTTGTTACAATATTATTTCACGTAATGGAACCTCTCAAGATAGTGTTTCCAACGCATTCATATTGCTCTTTACTTGGCTCACTAATGACTGTAAATCTCCATGTGACTCCTTGTTTACTGTTGGAAGTGACAAGAATGTCATAGCCTGCTTGGACACAATACATTCTTTGTTATATATCTCTGATAAACCATGTCTCGAGCAATTATAAAATTTGCATCACACATTGTCTATTAGTTTATGTGGTTCTCCCGTCAGTGCAGATAGTAAACAATGCATTTTTGATCTTCTGCTAAATCACTGTTTTTTACTATTAGACTACTAAACATATCACTAAAGTTGAGCCAAGTGCTATAGTCTCCATTGAAACTGGGAAGACTGATAATTAGTAACTGTATTTTCCCTTCAACTATGGGCTGACTACTCTTCTGTGCAACATTATTTCTGATGTCCATTATTGTTAAAAAAAAACTTGCTTTCACCCTATGATACCGCTCTTGAAATTATATCCTGTTCTCTGACTGTTCTTCGTCCCGTATCATTTCTAATAATTGACCTTAACTTTCTTCATATTTCAATACTATGCCATCTAGTCTTTCATATTTCATCTTGATCAAACTCAGTTCTGTTACTTCATCACCCTTCCAAGAAATGTTCCAAGTCTGGTTAAATTGGCCTTGGCTAAGCCTCTCTGATATGTAAGTACCTTTGAGTCACTCATGTTGTAATTTATTTTCCTACCTTATCGATGACAATAGTTTTAATTTCACTGCAGAGCTGATTGATAGAAATACTGTATTCTCAGCTGTTTTCATTGCAAACGACAACATCTTGAGGTTAATTGAACATCTGCTAAATGGAAATACTGAATTGCAGCTTCCTACCTTATCAATCACTGCTTGAAGTTGACTGGAAAAACGCTAGCTGGCTCTCACAAAACTTTCCTTTTCTTGTACAATTCATAGCATTCATCCTTGGCCATTTTGGTTTCGTCAAACTGCGCTTTTATATTTCACTATTTATGCACTGTTACCTTTGTTTTCGATGTCACTAATACTTATCCGGCTTGCGAGGGTCCCTAAAATCGGTTATCTCTGTGATCTTGAAAATGCTCTTATCGACACTCTACCTTGTTATGAACACGTCATTCTTATGGGTGACCTCAACACTGACCTCATTATTAATTCTACCTCTACCACACAGCTTAAAAATATGTTCCATTCTTGTAATATGTCTGTTCTCCCCCTTCAACCTACACACCATACCAGCACATCAGATACTCTTCTAGACTTAATTGTAACATCGCAGCCACAGAGAATACTGAAACATGGACAGTTACCTGTTCCTGGGTTATCTGCACATGATATAATCTTTGCTGAATACTCATTGCAGTGCCCGAAAAAAACCTCTAAAATTTTAACGTACTGAGCCCTAAAAAATATAGATGTCACAAAGCTCACAGACGAAGCCATTCAACTTCCCTGGAGTTCTATCAGGAACTTACGCACCGTAGACGAAAAAATCGACACTTTCAATTCTTTAGTATTGCAGTTGTATGATAAACACGCACCTACAAAAACAAAGCGTCTGAAGCGCTGTCATGCACAATGGCTCACCGAATCAATTAGTGATCACATGAGTAGAAGAGATGAAGCCTTTCGTAAATTTAAACGCAATAAAACTGATGAAAACTGGCAAATATACAAGCAATTTAGAAATCAAACCACACAAATGATACGTAACTCCAAACTCCGACACACCCATACCCTAATCGAGCCATCCACAAATGCACGTGAACACAACTTACGACAAATGGGGATAGGATAGAATAAGACGCCAACGGATCCCATCAACATTCCTCTAGATGTACTTAATGACCATTTTACATCCGCTTCCACTTCACATCCCAATACTGACCTGAAACAACAAGCCATAGATGAACTTTCAACCGCTCCTATCCCAGACCGCGACACATTTTATTTCACTAATGTCACTGATCTAGACGTAAAAGTAGCACTACAAAGGATTAAAACTAAAGCTCAAGGCACAGATCGCATTAATATTTTTATGTTAAATTTGATTATAGATATAATTCTCCCTACCTTGTCTCACATTTTCAATGCTTCCCTCATTACCTCTACCTACCCACAACAATGGAAATACGCCCTCGTTCATCCATTCCCTAAAACCGCCAAACCAATGACTGCAAATGACTACAGACCAATCAGCATTCTTCCCACACTGTCGAAGGCCCTAGAACGCATTGTTTACAAACAGCTGACTGCTTACCTTGGTACACACAATCTATTGGACGCCTGTCAATCAGGTTTTAGAAATAGCCATAGTACGACTACTGCTCTACTCAAGATCTCTGAAGACATTCGTGAAGCTATAGACAGACGTGAAATTACTGTATTGACACTAATTGACTTCAGCCGAGTTTTTGACACTGTCGACATTGACATATTGATTTCAAAGCTAAGACAAATGCATCTTTCTGAGAGTGCAGTCACATGGATGGACTCCTACCTTCGCGACCGCCAGCAATGTGTATATCATGATAATCCTTCTTCTTGGCGACACGTGAGAGCAAGTGTCCCTCAGGGGTCTGTACTAGGTCCTTTGCTTTTCACTGTATATATTCATGACATTTTTTCAGTTCTGGAGCACTGCCGATATCATTTGTATGCAGACGACCTTCAAGTATATATACACTCTCGGCCTGATACTCTTAACGAACGTTTGTCGAGCCTCAATGACGATCTTTTGTCAATTACTAATTGGGCAAGAAAATTTGGGCTAAATATCAATCCAGATAAAACCCAAGCCATTCTCTTGGGACAGCAAAGGCTTTTATCCTCTATTACTATGAACACCCTTCAGCCTGTCTCTCTCAAGAACAAAATAATTCCTTTCAGTGCTACTGTAAAAAACCTCGGCATCTATTTCGACTCTAATATGAACTGGAATACGCAAATCAGATATATCTGTAGAAAAGTTTTCTCTATCATGCATTCTTTGAAACGCCTGAAAAATTTCCTTCCTACTAAACTAAAACAAATTCTAGTACAGACCCTTGTAATGCCTCACTTTGACTATTATGATGTTTTATATAGTGACCTAAGTGCTGAACTTTCTAAAAAACTTCAACGTGTACATAATGTCTGCGTCCGATTTATTTTCAATATCCGCCGACATGATCATATATCGGAATATTTTCTACGACTCTCCTGGCTCCGCTTGCAAGATCGACGATTAGTACATTCTCTTTGCCTGCTATATCGAATTATACATGATTCCACACCCAACTACCCTGCCTCTCGGTTTACTCTCCTAGCTTCACATCATAATCGTAATACACGTTCACAGCACAATTAGTTGCTATCAATACCACGTCATCAGACATATCTGTACTCAAGTTCTTTCTCAATAGCCATGGCCCGCTCATGGAATTTGCTGCCGCTGGAAATCAGGGGTAGTCTTAGTCCCCAGTTGTTTAAAATTAGGTTGTTTAGAAATATTTTAAATGCACAGAACTAGTTTTTAGGTATTATTATTATTATTATTATTATTATTATTATTATTATTATTGTAATTATTATTATTATTATTATTATTATTATTATTATTATTATTATTTTACACAGTCATTACTTTATTTTTCCATTAACACTAATATCTAGGTAATTGTCATTGTCTCAATGTAACACGTGCTGTGCTGATCATACTAATTGTACTGTTCCTTTAGTTGTGTGATTATATTCATATGTACTAATTCTTTTTTTTTTCTTTTAACTTAATACTTGTATACTAGAATGTATTTTTCTGTTTGTGATTATGTATTCAGTCTCTTTTTTTATTACATATATATTTTTTATTATTGTTATTTCAAAGTTAATACTGATTGTGTATATGTATTCAATCTCTCTTTTCTACTTAATTATGTTTATTATTATTTTTAAGTTCATATTTGTATACCGGTATGTATTTTTTGTGTATGTGATTTGATCCTGGTTGAGTGGAAGAAAAGGCCTGATGGCCTTAACTCTGCCAGGGAAAATAAAACTATTATTAAAAACTATTATTAATGTTGGGGCCTTCGTAGCTCGATTCATGTTTAAAAACACACGTGGATTATAGAATAAATGCGTTTTAATTCTTGGCGGCTTCTTGCTACAACAGTACACTTCCATGACACTTTCAGACGGTATGAGGCAGAGTTACCAACCTTGAAGTCACAAACTCGAAGAAAAACCGAAACGAACGACTATCATCACGTTCCTCCTTAAAGAACGAAAATTAGCTTAAATATTATGTATTTTCATTAAATTCAAGCTAAACGACCTGGAATGGTTCCCTTGTAAGTATCCTATAAACTTCAGATAAGAGCAGTAAGCAGTAACACTGTTTCATTGCATTAATAATGCTTTTTTAGATAAATTACATTTGTGTAAGAAATAATTGGTTTTAGCAGAATAATTTAGGTAATGCTATTTACCTGTGCGTCAATTTAAAAAAAAAAAAAACTTCAAATGCATTCCATGATAATTCCCGAGAAATTCGTTATACATATTAGTGTGATAAATGTGGCGTATGATTTCTCATTATACGTTTTACGCTTTTGGTAACAATTGCGTTCCTTTGCGAATGTTATTTCTGTTTATAGTTTATTTTATTGAATTGTTATTCAGCAGACATACGTTACATAAATTAAATCATTTAATATTCATTCATTTATAATTTTCTTCCCAAGAGCAGATCTTTCACTGCAATCCCAGAATTCTCCAATGTTCCCTATTTTACGACTTCCTCTTAGTCTCCGCATACGATCCATAAATTATCTATCACCTGACATTTTATTCTATCCCGAACTTTTCTCCCGTTCACCATTCCTTCCAATGCAACTTTCAGTAGACATTTCTTCTTAGCCAGTGACCCAGCCAATTCCTTTCTCTGTTGCTGATCAGCCTATTCTTTCTAGCACACCTTCATTACTTGTTCCGTCTGCCATTTCACACGCTCCATTCTTCTCCATATTCACATTTAAAATGTTTCTAGTCTTTTCTGTTGACTTCTCGTAATGTCCACATTTCTGCACAATACAGAGTGGAAGGGAACCTATTACATTAATTGAAGGGTTCAGAACCATAGTGGTCTAAGCTCGATTTACTAAAACCGTAGAGAACAAGGGTTAAAATGAAGTTATTACCATAATTCAATGGAAATATAGCAAATTAATATAAAGTATATACATTAAAACTAAATGTCAATCTTCATTAAACTATGGTATTCACTTAACTTTAACCCTTGCTTTCTCCGTTTTTAATAAATGGCGCTTGGCCCTCTATGGGTCTGAACCCTTCAATTCACAGTGGTAATAGATAAAAACAATACGAACAAGTTTTGTCAAATAAGTCTTTTGATAAGTCCAATAGTTTTCAGAATACGAACTGTAACATGTTGCAACCTAACCACAGTATAAAAATATGCAGTAAAGATTGCATGTTTCTAGCATCATAATTGTAAGAGCTTTTACACTTCGAACTTGAAGAAAAGCGCTGAAAAAAAAGTGTGAGAAAACAGCTTGTAAAACGTATATAGAATTAAAGTTCAGGAGGCAGTTATTTATAGCCTATAATGAGTTTTCGAGTTTTTATGCTTTCGTGCGCCGCAGATGACTGAAACTTGCTCAGCATATGAATAAAAAATTGCTGATTAATTTTTCATAAGGAAACTAAAATGCGATTTTAGACTGAAAATGAACAAAATTTTACCCATCTTCCCCTTTAAGTTACTATGTTTGAATAAAATAAAAATAAATTAATTTATAAAATAAATTAAGTTTACAGTAATGTTAAGTAATGTGTTAAGTGTCAAGAATCTACAGTTATTTGATCAAAACGTATTCTGTTACAATAACTACGAGTATTTTGTGTCTTTCTATGATTTGTGTAATATTTTTTTAATTACAATACAGTTCACTGCATACTAACTGATACACTTTTTTGCTTAACGTTTCAGTATGAAGTAAAACTAATTAAAGAAATATTTTTCTATGTTACGTAAAGAAACTTTTTGTTATTATTTTGTTTATAAATTCAAGGAAATGAACCTGTTGGAACGGCTTGACCCGCTGGCTAACCCCGCCGTAAACCGTTGGATAAGATGAAAGAGTAATGGAGCGGAGAAAAATTCTCTCCGGCGCCGGGATTTGAACCCGGGTTTTCAGCTCTACATGCTGACGCTTTGCCACTAAGCCACCGTTGGATAAGGTTGAGTATCTCGTTGGGAGAGGAAAAAATAAAATAAATACCTTAAAACAATTCAATTTACCTAATAACATTTATTAATTAAAAATCTGGTAATAACGTCTATATAAACAATATACAAAAAACAACAAGGAACTTGAAATATAAGTCTTAATATTATATAAAGTTTAATAAATATAAATAAGGTGACTTGATAACGGCTATAATAGAATGGAAACGTCCCAAGAAAAGCAATAACTGCACTAAAGCCAGACGAAACCCAAATATCAATCAACCATGAGACTACTGTCTCTCCGGGACTGACTTTCCGAATCATACAGAACTCACTGACATCCCCCATTACGGAAAGAATATAATTAACAGATTTTACACAAATTGAATATTAATTTAACTTGTCCTCAACTCTGCCATGTACTAATGTAGAATGAAGCTTAACAAAATGAAACAAGAAATATTTAACGGACAATATTAGACTGACGAGTGTCAGCGAATCTTTCTAAGTAAAGGCAAGTTAACAACATAGAATTTAGAAAATACTATATATATATATATATAATAACATCACCAATGGTCGAATCCATTTATAACCACCGGCAGGTCAGTCTCCGGGTCCACTTGAAATCATCTTCCTTGTGCTCATGACGAAGCAAATTCTCTCTCCATAATATCGGTTGGACACACTGCAACCGGAAGCCAAGTCTTGAAGCAGTAGTACAAAGAATTCGAAATCCCTGGAACAGGCCCCCGCCTGTCCACCATAAAGTCGCTATGCCAGGTTATAATCGGTATCCCGATAACTCGGCGCTGCAGCCGTCTCGCCCAGTCTGAATTCGAAGTTTCCCCATCGGACGCCAATCAGTCACTCCCCGAGTGACTTTCTCCTGTGAAGTCCCATCTGTCACTGCCGACTGACTTTCTCCTCTGAAGTCCTATCAGTCACTGCCATCACGCTCCGCGTGCCGAGTCATGCCGGAAAGACGACGGTAACATACAAAATTTGAAAATGAACCATCCAATCACAAGCAAGACAGAAATCACCGACCAATAAGAAAAATACATGATAGAAATAAACTCGCTCTTTATACATAGAAGAAATCAGACAGAAAATGGCGGATAAGAAAACGCTATCTATTAGAAAAAAGAGAAACTAAAACCAGGAAGTAAAAGAAACAAGGAAAGGGAGAAAAAAATCAATACAGAAAAACAGGGTGCCGGAAAATAAACGGCAAACTGTTAATGGTATTTTATTACAATGAATTAATTAACATAGTGAAAACTGTTATTCTATACAGGTATTCTCTATAATTATTTAATAAATTCTGGTTTTCAAAGTATAATGCCTTACATGCAACATTGTTATGTTAGTATGATTTGAGGCTTTCTCGGCGTTGGTTCGCTAAAGGCAGCGTGTCACACAAAATAAGCAGAATCCTCCAGAAGGTTAATATCAAAACCATCCATAAACCACAGAGCAAAATCCGGAGTCATCTACGTCAGGTTAAAGACAGTCAGGGCTCAAGGACTCCAGGGATTTACAAGATTCCATGCGAGTGTGGCGAAGTATACATAGGGCAGACTGGCCGCACAATAGAAGACAGAATCAAAGAACATAAGAGGAACCTGAGGCTGTATTACCCGGAAAAATCTGCAGTGGCGCAACACAGCATAGAAAAGGAGCATAAAATACTGTTTGACCACACCAAGGTCATTAACAAATCAAGCCACTACTGGGATCGTACAATCAAGGAGGCCATAGAGATCAAGCTGGAGAAAAACAACTTTAACAGAGACAGTGGACTCCAGCTCAGTCAGGCATGGACACCGGCCTTAGACCAACTCAGGCCCTCTTACAATCAAGGTCATGAAGATCACGGACCGAGGACGGCAACCGATTCCAACCGGCGGAACAGGGCTCGCCGCCCGCCAAACTTCACGCAGTAATCCCGGGAGGGGCGGAGCTTACGAGCGATGACAATTCCCGGCCCCGGATTGGCCGATCCGCCAACCAATCCCGTTTCACCTGAGACAGCCACATCTATATAACCTTTCGACTTTCTGTTCGGACATCACTTCCCTGAAGATGGCTGCAGAGATAGCAGTCGAAAGCTTGGAGCATTCCAAAATCTTAACTCGGCTGATATCCCGCGAAAACATATTAGCGATTGTTATGTTAAATAAGACATATATTTAGTGTGACCAGATCCAATGTTTAGATATAATATCGAATAATTTGTTAACAAGCATATATTATATTCAGGAACTACTGCTGCATATGATTAATATTTGTAACTAGGTTTCAGACATGAACGCTGGTTTGAAGAAATAATGTTAAAACAACGACTACTTATGGCCTAAAACTTTGACATCCTGTTTCTCAAAAGTAGCATGTTGCTACATAATTATAACCTTGTAATACTGAGCCAGAGATATAAAAAGGCTTTGTGTTGCTTATAAACAGACTGATATAGTAGTTTATTCGTATCCCTATTAGCTGCACTTCTGTTATTTTATATACGTTAGAAAATACGTAAATAAATTATTTAAGTTATAGTACAAAGAGGGGAGTGTTCGCTAAGAAGACGCCTATACAGGGTGTTTAAAAAAATACGGGGCATAATTTCAGGTATGTATTTCCCACATGTAGACAATCATAATAGTTCATTGCAACATGTGTCCGGAAATGCTTTATTTCCGAGTTATGGCCTTCACAACATTGAAATTCACCGGAACGTTTTTCTTTCCGCAGGTCGTTACCGTCAAAGGAGACATTAAGAGGGCACTCTGACAGTTCATTCCGTCGACCTGGTTGGCAAGTTGGCATAGCGCTGGCCTTCTATGCCCAAGGTTGCGGGTTCGATCCCGGGCCAGGTCGATGGCATTTAAGTGTGCTTAAATGAGACAGGCTCATGTAAGTAGATTTACTGGCATGTAAGAGAACTCCTGCGGGACAAAATTCCGGCACATCCGACGACGCTGATATAACCTCTGCAGTTGCGAGCGTCGTTAAATAAAACATAACATTTTAACATTCTGACAGTTCATTCCGAGGCGAAGGTTACATTCAGTGTTGTGTAGGCGTTAGACTGTGCGACATGTATTCAAATCAAGAGCTGGCAGAGATACACTTCATGTACGGTAAGGCGGACGGCAATGCTGCACTGGCTCGTCGTTTGTACCAGGAGAGGTACTCACAGCGACAATGTCCAGATCGGAAGACATTTGTACGTCTCCATTACCGTCTGTGCGAATATGGAAAATTTAACTCTCCTGGTTTGGGAAGGGGACGACCAAGATCTACAACTCCAGAAGTACAGGAAGAGATTCTGGAGGCTCTGAACATGACTCCTTCTATCAGCACACAAAGGGTAGCGTTGCAAGTCAATGTTCCTCATACGACTGTCTGGAGACTGTTGAAAGAGTATAAATTGTATCCTTATCATTTGCAACGTGTACAGGCCCTGTCACCAGCAGATTACCCTGCACGAGTTAGGTTCTGTCAGTGGTTCTTGCAGCAGTGTGGTGTAAATCCGAACTTTCCTGCCTTAGTATTATTTACAGATGAAGCACAGTTCACACAAATTTCCACAATCAGTATATATGGGCGTATGAAAACCCACGTGCAACTGTTCCATCTCATCACCAGGTGCGGTTCTCCCTCAACATGTGGGCCGGTATCATTGGTGATCGATTAGTTGGACTCCATGTACTTGTAAACAGACTTACGGGGCAGGCGTACACAAAATTCCTGGAAAATACCATACCTCATGTTTTAGAAGACACTCCACTGATCAATCGTCAACACATTCACTTCTTGCATGATGGCGCTCCTGCACACTTCAGTCGTACGGCTCGCCGGTACTTGGATCGAAGGTTTCCTGATCGATGGATAGGTAGAGGTGGCCCAATTGCTTGGCCTCCACGCTCACCTGATCCGAACCCTCTCGATTTCTACTTGTGGGGCCATTTAAAATCATTGGTTTATTCGTCTCCGGTGCCTGATTTGGAATCCCTTCGGAATCGAATTGTGGCATGTTCTGAGGATATACGCAATACTCCTGGAGTTTGGGATCGTGTTCGCAGGTCAATGAGACATCGATGTGAGGTCTGTATTCAAATAGGAGGTGGACATTTTGAACATCTTCTGTAATGACAACGACCTGCGGAAAGAAAAACGTTCCGGTGAATTTCAATGTTAAGGCCATAACTCGGAAATGAAGTATTTCCGGATACATGTTGTAATGAACTATTTTGATTGTCTACATGTGGGAAATACATACCTGAAATTATGCCCCGTATTTTTGAAACACTCTGTATATTGAAACTCCGAACGCACTACAGACAACTTACTACATTTGCCTACATATTATGTAGGCAAATCTACTTTTATAGGTACATGGTAATAGCCTGTTCATTGTTTTCTACTAAAGGATATGTAACATTCTCATTCAGAACTCGAGCTTGCAACATTTACACCTTTGCTATCGTTTTGTTTTGTAACCATTATGTTAGATTCAATAAGGAGTGAGGTAGTGTCCTAATGGATACAAAAACTAACCATTATGTACTGGTAATTCACTACGTAGTGAAATATTTTACTTTTATCTATTGATGGTCAACAACAATACAGGGGTTTGAGTGATGTATAGTCGTGTCGCTGTTATCACCGGCGTGGCTCCTCTTTGCTTACGTCCTAGGAAGTGTAGGCTCTATAAAGACTAGGGAGGTATAATCGTTCGCCATTTTAATTCTTTGGTTGCCTAGTCTGTGAATCACACTATAATTTTTAGGATTAATAGAAGGAAAGAAGGATTAAAATAGAATCTTGTATTTCTCAAATAACGTGAACATTCTGGCAAAATAATAATAGGAGAAAAATAACGAATATTACAAATATTCTGTGTGATAAAGGTACATGAAAAGTATAAACCATTTGGATCAAAAGACTCATTTTCACCAAATATGTCGAATCGAATCTTGACTCTCTCAGCCCACGATTTTGTAAACAATAAAAGCAGCGCGAGGATTTCTATAATAAACAACCGTCCATCCTTTCTCCTTTAACAGACAAAATTATTCATTCTTCAGTTCTCCGCAAAGCAAATTAGTTCTTTTTTTTAACTCGCCGTAACGTGCAAACCATTAAATATTTCAAGTAGTAGCCACTCCTAAAAGTAATTTACATTCTTTCTAAACATTTCTCTCGCTTTGACGCACACCTAAAGTAAAAAATTAAAAAAAAAAATTGTCGCTGATGAACTTTTGAATGTGTTAATGTCTGTTTTGAACAAGTCATTATGAAGTTAATTTTTTTTTTCACTTCCCAAAAAAAAAAGATTTTGATTCCGAATTTTCTCCTATGCTTTTCTTTGACATTTATTTAGGAATCCTAAAAATTACAGCGCGATTGATTTGACTCTCATAGGAGCTACGACGAGATAATGTTTAACGGTGCGATAGAGATAGTTTTCGACTGCTTGCTGCGAACGGAAACGAAAGAAACAAAATGGCGGTGAATATATCTAGTATTTATAGAGAGGAAGTGCAAACGTCAACAGCAGCGAATAACAAGACGTAGACGTTTAAATGTAGCCGACCTGCAACATGATTGGCTACTGAAAATAAGAGCGACGCGACTAAAAATATCATAAATAACTTATTCATAATTCATATGGCAAACGTAGTGTTTATATTATATTAAACAGCAGTTAATTAGTTATAAATATGTTTCCACGACCTGAAAACAACTGTACGAAAAATCATTTAACTTTAACCTGTTCCACTGTCGTACTTTCAGTTCTTTCCGATTGTATGTTCCATTTGGTATAGAGTTTGAATATTCTTTGTTCATTAGTTGGTAGACATTGCAATCTTGCGGCATCTATTATGCATATATCTAAGAGGATTTTCTTGACTTTCTGGCATTTTAATGAACTTATAACTTGTAATCAGTACGTTTTCGAATCTAGAGAGTGTTTCACGAAGATTGTGCAATACTCTAGGAACTGATTATTTTTAAAATTGACTAAGTAACACGGTTTTGAAAGTTGAATATAAAAGTGTAAGTTATGAAGGTATAAGCATTAAATGTCTAGAAAATTGTACTGGATATATGTATTATAAATATATGGAAGTGCATTCATATTATTACTCACCAGAAAGATTTGTAATGAAGCCATGTTTTCAAAGCCCGCACCTACAGCAATGCACGTAGTCGCTCGAGAGTGAACTGCGGTCGTCAATGTATTATGTAGTAATGAATGAAACAAAATTTTCAACAATGGATGCAAGTCGTAGTTCATTGTGATTTTTGTGCAATATTCTGTCTATTGTTCCAAGCAGCGTGAGTTATTTACAGTAGAGTATAAATTCTATACGTTCGAAGAAGTTTACAACAATCTGTTACAGAAGCAAGAACCTTGATTATTCCAAATCTCTCAAAATCGGTCACTTTTTTATTCAAGAATGAGTTCCTAGAATATTACACGATATTCGTGAATCATTGTTCATATTTCTTTTCCCAATTTGCTTATTCTGATTCCATCTACATAATCTATAAGTTTGTACCTTTGTTACTGAAACATTCTGTACACGGTATATGAATATGAAATGAAAGGCGCCGGTGTAGTGTGGTGAGCGGGCCTTGCATTCTGAGTCTGAGCTCGGGCTTGGGTTCGACACCCAATTGGGCTGATAGGCTAATTTGGTTGGGTTTTTCCAATGCTTTCCCCAGCTATAGTACGAATGTTCATGGCGAATTCTTGGACACATTTCGTCAGAATATCGTTCATTCCATTGACCTTATATAACCGCGCAACTATAGTCTTCAAAGGACAGATTAAAATATAACATAGAGAAATGCTATTGAATGAGTAAAATTATTATAATCTTCTATCATCATTCTCATTATCATCATCATCATCATCATCATCATTAGATCAGTACAGCAAAAGATCGCTGCTTAACCCATTAGTGCATAAAGTTGGATTGTGTATTCAAAAGAATTTTTTTCGTAAAAATTTTCTTGTTTAGCATCAGTTGAACACGTATTAAAAAATAAAACTTTTTATTTTTATCTCGTTTGAGAAATACAGGCCGTCCGAAAAATCGGATGCTATACACAATGATCAGTTACATTGCTGTTTCTTATTTTAGGTATTTTATAATAATAAGATCCCTTTAATCACTCAAAATCACTTATTGTCACGTATTTATTTTACTTTAGGTAACAATTGTCATATATTTACTACTGGTTGTGGTATTCTGTGAAACATTTACGGTGAAGAGATATTTTACATTAGCAACATATAAATTTGGGTTTGTCCTTGCACTTACTACATCTTCTCTTTCAACCAGTGGTTCAGTCCATATAACTACACATCCGTAATATTCGTAGGTGCACTTTTTCCTTGATATGATGGTTGTCCGTATGTTTTTAGCAGTGCTAATTCCAAAAAACGTCGAAATTGTAGAAGTTTTTGCTAGTATTTTGTTTCCTGTAGAGTAACCACGCATTTACTACACTGTCGTCCAAGATGCGAATATTGGCTAGCATCATTTCTTCTGACCATTCTGGATCTGTATGAAGTCCCATACTGATCGATCTAATATACCCCTGCCATTCCTTTGTTGTTCGAAGAAAATAATATAGACTAAGAAATGGAAACTTTACATTATTTTTCACTTCACCATCTAGATATAGTAGATATAGACATGTTTACAAAGTTAGTGGCTGCTGTAAAACGCTGTTATCATTCCTTCGAAAAATAAGGACGTTATTACAGGTTGTGAAGTCATGTGAATCTATCACTTTGTTTCTTGAATTCTGAGAGGGCAGTTTTCAGTTCTATTTTCCTATCAAGTTCCCGGAGCGCAAATCCCTTTTTTCAGCGAGATACATAAACAATTTCACAGATGTAAAGTAGTTATCAAAAAGGCACTTCATATCCTGCATGCTCGGGAATTCCAACTGCATTGATTAGGGAGTGAGATCTGGGCTGTAGGGTGGATGTTGAAACACCTCCCAGCAGGAGAGCTGTTATGCACCGAGCCGTAAGAGGTTGAGCGATTACCATCTTTCTTACACCTCAACAAATTCCTATCCGGTCAGTATTTTCACAGCGTCAGAGAGGAAAGAGGTGCAGGCGGCTGTCACACACTGGTTCCGATCCCAGGCGACAAACATCTACGACACAGGAATATAAAAGTTGATCCCACGGTATGACAAATGTCTGAATTCCGGTGGAGAATATGTTGAAAAATGGCTCAAAAGTTGCTTTATCTGTTCCAATAAATCTTTCCGTGAAAGAAATTGTTTCTTTCTCTAAACGGCCACAGGGAAACTTACTTTCTGGACGTGCCTCATATTGCAGAAACACCATCACTGTCCTTACAAGCAGTCTGTAATTCATTATTCTGCCAAGGTGACTGAGATTGGCTTCGTGTTCATCAGATTTGTGGCTGTCTGTATGTGTCCAACCCATTGTATGGTGATATAACATAATAAATGAAATCCTTTTATGCAATTTAATCTTTATTTTCAATTATTTCAATATCTCGTTCAAATTTAGGCTGAAAAAGAGTAACGAAAATATAATAACAGCATTCGTATTACAAATTCCATTGTAAGTGTATCCAGAGCATAGTGTCCGTTTTTTCGGACGTTCACATTTACAATTCGTTAACAACAAACCTTTTAACAAGAATGGAGATTTTTATGTGCTGGTTCAATAATGGGAGTATTAACAATAGTATAAGCATAGTATCAAAAAATTACATTGTTATAAAATATATTTATTTATAAATTTAATTACCCCTTGCACACAACACCGTACTGCTTGGTTGCTATCTTAGAAATGTGTGTTGTCTAACACTGAAAATTCAAGCTGAAAAGCAGAAACTGCTAAAATCAATATAGCTAATACATTGAGGAAGCAATATAGCATATTTTAAACAAATTAGCTCGAACACTGTTACCTGTACAACAAAATTCTTTTGTGTCCTATTTTTCGGACACTATGCACTAATGGATTAAGAAAACTTGCAAATAAAAGGACACATCATTTCATATTATGGTACATTAATAAATCTCCACTTTCCTGCCGGAACATTACTCGTGTCCGTTGGATATTGAACGCTATCCGTCCTAGAGGACCTAAATGTTTGAGTTGGATAGGTTGATAAATAAAATTAGAGCAAGGTTACGTTTAATGGTGTTTATTGTACAGCCGTCCTGCTCTAGGCACTTGATAATTGTATTAATTACGATACATCGAACATGGTAGAAGATGGCGGTTAGCCGTGATAGAGAGAATGTCTGTTATTTAAAATGGCGAAGCTTCCACTAGAACACATGAGTGGAGACATCTATAATGAAAATAAATAAATATAAACAATAAACAAAAGAAAACATGTAAAGCGCTAACATCCCGCCCACCAAAAGGCATCCAGCCTTTTCAAGTTCATGGTAATGGACACAGTTTATGAATGGGCCTCTTGAGTTCACCATTTTTTGTGCGAACTGTACCACACGAATCAAGTTGTCATCACCGGGATGGACATCCTTCACGACTGCTACCTTCCACTGGAGAGGAGGTAGATTTTCTTCCTTGATGAGGACCAAAGTTCCGGGTTGGATGTTGGGCTGGCTAGTTGTCCACTTGGATCGAAGTTGTAGGTTGCTCAAGTAGTCCCTGGACCATCTCTTCCAAAAATGTTGAGTGTATAGAATGATTTGGTGCTTGGCTTCTTCAGAAATTGGTGCATTTTGAAGTCTTCCTCCGACTCGCAAAATACTCCTTTCTTCTAATATTGGATTCAAAGCTCTTATATTGCTTGTTGAATTCACAGTGTGATTGCTGTTGAGCATTGCAATCTCTTGTGGGTAGGAGACTGCTTGCATAATTTTTATGCAAACGTCCAAAGACTTTCTCAATTCTTGTGCAGTGAGTTGACCATACTTCCTTTGATCAATTGATATGCGACAGTTTGCGATAAATTGTATGCAATAAGCCATTACTCTTTGCAATTTTTGCAGGTTTGAGAATCTGGTGATGAAATTATCATCATATTGATGCTTAAGATTGTTACTGTAGCTCGTTGTTCTGGGAGGTTAGTTGATTGTTCTTGCGGAATAAGTTGTGGCCAACTTGAAGAATCTTGACTTAACTATGAGGGACCTTGCCACTAGAGTGAATTGTCAGTGATCATTTTAGGTTGAAGTCCTCGTGCGACCAAATCCGCAGGATTATCCTTGAATGGCACATGTTGTCATTTGCTCATGGGTGTAATTTCCTGAATTTCTGCAACACGATTAGCTACAAATGTTTTCCATCTAGTGGGACATGCAGCTACCCATGCCAACACTAGAGTAGAGTCTGTCCACAGTTGTATCTTAATCGGATTCAACTGTTCCAGAGCCTTTAGGACACCTCTTAGAAGTCTTGTTAGGAGAACTGCTCCACACAGTTCTAATCGAGGAAGTGAGATCTGCTTCAAAGGCGCCACTTTGGATTTCGCACAAAGAAGCTTACTGCTTGTTTCATTAAGATTGATTGACCTGATGTATATACTGACGCCATAAGCCTTTTCGGAGGCGTCAGAAAACCCATGTATCTCAACAGTTGGAGTTGTACCCTTGACAACTACAAGTCGAGGAATACTGACATTAATTATGTATGGAAGTTGGTTTGACAAGTTTTCCCAATGTTGACTAAGGTTGGAAGTCAATTGTTCATCCCAGGAGGGACCTTCTTGCCATGGTCGTTGCATAAACATTTTGCACAGTATTACAATAGGTGATAGCAGTCCCAATGGGTCAAATATAGACGCAATTTTAGATAAAGTCATGCGTTTCGTTGAATTGCTTGATCGTTTTGTATCACTTTGATCTAGATCACTGATGATCTGAAATTGATTCTTGGAAGGTTGCCAGATAAGTCCTAGCGTCCTTACTACGTCAATATTCTTTGACGTTAGTGAATGTTGCGATTGTCTAAGCTCAATAGGAATAGTATTCAAAAAGTCTGTATTGTTGGAACGCTTTTTTCTCAAATTAAAACCTCCATGATTAAGCATGGTTTGAAGTTCAGTGCGAATCTTGATGGCGTCAAACAGGTTGCTTGTGCCAGATATGCAGTCATCTACATAAAAAAGTCTTTATCGACGATTTTGGCTGCTCGAGGGAAATTGACACCTTCATCATGAGCGAGTTGCTTCAGGCATCTTGTAGCTAGGAATGGTGCAGAGGCTGTACCATAAGCGATAGTAGTGAGTGCATATGTCTTGAGTGGTTCTTGGGAATCTTCTCTCCAGAGTATGCACTGCAAATGATGATTGTTAGGATTGATATTCACTTGCCTATACATCTTCTCGATGTCAGCTGTAAATGAAATTTGATGAGTACGAAATCTAAGGATTATAGAGAAAAGATCATTTTGGATAGTTGGTTCTGTAAGTGGGATGTCATTCACACTAATACCGTTGTCAGTTTTTGCTGAAGGATCAAATACAACTCGAGTTTTGGTGGTTGTGCTTGACTGCTTGAGAATAGCATGGTGAGGAATGTAGTAATAATCATTCTCTTCTGAAGGCTTGACATTGATCAGCTTCATGTGACCAAGTGCTTCATATTCAGGCATGAATTTGATGTACTCTTGTTTAAGGATTTCGTCATTGTTCAGTCTTCTTTCTAAGTAGAAGAAACGCCTTGCTGCCAATTGTCTTGACTTGCCAGGTTTCTTGCATTCCTTTCTGATAGGAAGTTCTACCACGTATCTTCCTGATGCATCTCTAATGGTATGCTCCTTGAAGTGTGCTTCACATTCCTTTTCTTGAGGGGAATGTACAATCTCATTGACTTCTTCGAGATTCCAAAAGTTTTGTAATCGTTGCTCTAGGTTGTGATCAACACGCAAGAAAAGAGATTCTTGTAATTGTGCATCATGATTTGCCTTAGCTGCTTGAGAATATTCTCCACTAAGTTTCCAACCAAGTTGAGTGTTTTGGAGAATTGAATATTTCCCAGAACGTGTTCTCCTTTCCAAGCAGTATAACTGTCGTTTGAGGTGTATGGAAAGTTGGATCAGCAAGTGATAGAGATTGTGGGATATTCCAATCATCATGATGTATGTAGATTGAAGGAATATGATTAGTGATCTTGGGTAGGACAATGCAATCAACATTGAAGTGATAGTTGTTTACATTAGAATGGACTTCTAAATTGACTGTACTGTTAGCTCTTGATGTGAGATCTCCAAAGGCTTGCAATGTGATGGGACTTCTTCTTTTCTTCAGATGAAGCTGTTGTAAGACAAGTTCAGAAATGAATTTGGTTTGTGATCCATTATCCAGAATGGCTCTAACTGTAATGAATCCTCCATGTGGTTTTCTTAATTTGACAAGAGCTGTACTTAGGAGTACTTGACTTGTGTTTCCTTTTAATGTGTGATATGTCGATTGTTGGGTCTCACGTCTTGTCTGCTGTGTGACTTGTGCATTGTGTTTCTCATGAACAATTGAATTGCGTCTAGAGTCATTATGGATCAAGGTGTGATGATATTTGCCGCAATGTCTGCAGGAACCTATTGACGTACATTTCTTCCAGGTATGTGTTGCACTGAGACAGTTGCTGCTTAAGGCTTTGTCCTTGACTATCTTAAACCTCTCGCTAGGATTCGCTTGAAGAAATTGAAAATATCGATATAATTTGTGTCTACAATAATTACATAAACAACACTGATTGTTCGTTGTTAAGTAAGATTGGTATTCAGGCTTGGTGATTTGTCTAGTTTTAGTGTGTGATGTCTGAGATTCCCTTACATCGTTGCTGGGAACACATAATTGCATTGTTTGACATTTAAGTTCAAGAAACTTAATCAGCTGTTTAAATGTTGTTACTGATTGTTGAGCGTATCTACATAGTTTCAAACTCCACTCTAACCCTTCTATCTACTCTTTATAATACGAGTTCATTTAACATCATGTCTAGAATGTTAGTCTGAGTGATAAGTCCTTGCAATGCGTCTAAGCTACCTTGAAATTTGTTTATTAGTTGACGCAGTTCAGATTCCGTAGAATAGATCTTGTTTGTGTGATTCAAAAGTTGCTTGACATATTCTGCCGCGATTAACTTTGGGCAATGATATCGATTGTGTAAGAGTTCATACGCTATGCATAATTAGGTTCTGTGACACTGATATTCTTAACAATGTCTCTAGCCTCGCCTTTCAAGGCTGAAATGAGGTAGTGAAATTTCTCAATTTCAGACAGGTCGTCAGTTTTAGAAATTAAGTTACCGAAAGTATCCTTAAAATGCAGCCATGATGACCAATCACCGTCGAATGTGGGAATGTTAGTTTTCGGGAGTCGAACGTTTTTCTTCTGAATAGAATGACTCTATATAACAGAACGAGCGTCTTCATTTTTGTCATTACAGCGAATAAGATTCAAGAAATGTAGCATTTTAGCTTCTAACTGATCGTAAAGATCTTCAAAATCTACACCATAGTTGCTATGTTCAGCTGTGTCATCATTTAATTCTAATTCAACTTGTACAAATCAAGATTTCAGGTATAACCCCCTGTAAAGTTGATTTGAATAATTTCGAGGGAAAAATTGTTCCGGGGCCGGGCATCGAACCCGGGACCTTTGGTTTAACGTACCAACGCTCTACCAACTGAGCTACCCGGGAACTCTACCCGACACCGATCCAATTTTTCCACTATATCCACAGACCTCAAAGTGGGCTGACAACCGTCAAGCAACCAACTTCGAGTGCACACTAACTCCGTGTGACTTAAATTGTGGTTTTCTGTTAACGAATAGTGACGTGTACTATGCAAATCAAGATTTCAGGTATAACTCCCTGTAAAGTTGATTTGAATAATGTCGAGGGAAAAATTGTTCCGTGGCCGGGCATCGAACCCGGGACCTTTGGTTTAACGTACCAACGCTCTACCTACTGAGCTACCCGGGAACTCTACCCGACACCGATCCAATTTTTCCACTATATCCACAGACCTCAAAGTGGGTTGACAACCGTCAAGCAACCAACTTCGAGTGCACACTAACTCCGTGTGACTTAAATTGTGGTTTTCTGTTAACGAATAGTGACGTGTATTATGCAAATCAAGATTTCAGGTATAACTCCCTGTAAAGTTGATTTGAATAATTTCGAAATTTCGAAGTTGGTTGCTTGACGGTTGTTAGCCCGCTTTGAGGTCTGTGGATATAGAGGGAAAAATAGGATCGGTGTCGGATAGAGTTCCCGGGTAGCTCAGTTGGTAGAGCGTTGGTACGTTAAACCAAAGGTCCCGGGTTCGATGCCCAGCCCCGGAACAATTTTTCCCTCTAAATTATTCAACTTGTACAGTTTGAAATTCCTCATGAATTGATCGCAATCTCTTTAATTTAACTTCATTTAGGCTATAATCAGCGCTTGTGATTTCATTCTTGACGACGTTATCAATTCGCGTGATGTTGGTTTGAGAATACCTCTCCTTTTTATTAATTTATGTTTATCTGCTTCATTCATATTGTTGTCGAGAATGACTGTTTCCGTATGAAGGAAAGTGCTCCTAGTGACGGCTGAATGAATTAACCCATTTTAACCTAGCGTTACCATATGGTAACGCAGTGCAGAAAGCAATATAACTTGCTTCATACCCGTCCTTAATTAATAAAACTGGAATTTTTCTTTGTGAATCCAAGCTACATGATTGGTTCTTTCTTATTGCATTATGAAATCACAAATTTATGATACCAGGTGGGCAAGAGCAGCTGCGCGATTTAGATGTTGCTTTCTCAGCAGCAATTTTGGAGAGCAAAAAGAAGTAAGATCATTTATTTGTTACTTTGATGAACTTGATTGTAATGTTTGTTGTGGTATTTTACTTATTGTTGGTTGAGTATTCGTGTACATCAAGCACAAGTTTACAATCCGTAACATTGTTGTGGATATAATACATTGTTTCTTACGTTACCATATGGTAACGCTAGGCTAATATGTTGTCACTCATTCTTTGTGCTCTCCTGCTACTAACAGTAAGATGGAGGAGTTGCAAGAAAGAACAAGTAACAAAATGAATGTTACAAACAGTGCGTGGAAGTGCATGAGATACTTTTGGAATTAGAAAACGAAAAATTAGAGCATTCTACAGTACACAGAGCCACCAAAGCCCAATTTTGTATCTGACGAGAACT
Source organism: Periplaneta americana (assembly GCF_040183065.1). Taxonomy (NCBI): domain Eukaryota; kingdom Metazoa; phylum Arthropoda; class Insecta; order Blattodea; family Blattidae; genus Periplaneta; species Periplaneta americana. The sequence continues at coordinate 115,752,172 of NC_091120.1, read as the reverse complement.
CTGCTGATGTAGAGGGTGCGTGGCATGTTCGACAACCTATGTGGAAGGAAACTAAGTATTGAAGCTGGGGTTATTTTTGTTAATAGCGACAGAACAGGTGGACCAGACGGTCTAAGAACTAAGGAAGAGACTAATGAAGTGCTTTGTGTGGAGTGTGGCATTGTATGGAGCAGAAACATGGACATTAGGACGAAGTGAAGAGAAACGAATAGAAGCATTTGAAATGTGGATATAGAGAAGAATGAAGCATGTGAAATGGACAGACAGAATAAGAAATGAAGCTGTGTTGGAAAGAGTGGGTGAAGAAAGAATGATGCTGAAACTGATTAGGAAGAGGAAAAGGAATTGTTTGGGTCACTGGCTGAGAAGATACTGCCTACTGATGGATGCACTGGAAGGAATGGTGAACGGGAGTGAATGGTGAAGAGTTCGAAGCAGAAGAAGATATCAGATGACAGACGTCATGAAAATATATGGATCATATGAAAAGACAAACAGGAAGGCAGAAGATAGGAAACATTGGAGAATGCTGGGTTTGCAATGAAAGATCTGACCTTGGGCAGAACACTGAATGAGTGATCAATATATTATTTGTATGCTAAAGTTCAGTTAAGTGCAATAAATTGCTTGAAAGATGTCATTATAAGGCAACAACTCATTCTTTAAGATTTGACAACATAATGACCTAGCGTTACCATATGGTAACGGCCTGTAATTCCACATATTCGCTTCAAGAATAGAAAACAAAAGCATTGTTGTGTTCAATCACATCCATTTAATTAGTCTATAACGAAATAAACGAAAAACTTGACGAAAAATAATTCAAGCTTTTAAGGGTTAATATTTACGTTGGTAACCCTGTTTTTAATATTGCTGACGAGCGTAGTTCTCTCTAGTGGGAAACTGTAACACTATCACAATGGCTTCTTGATTTAACCTATATCACGGGCCGGAGGACCAAAATGAATGCTATCCGTCCTAGAGGACCTAAATGTTTGAATTGGATAGGTAGATAAATGAAATTAGAGCAAGGTTACGTTTAATGGTGTTTATTGTGCAGCCGTCTTGGCGTCTCTTGGTGATACATAGAAGTCCACAGCTGCTCTAGGCACTTGATAATTGTATTAATTATGATACATCGAACATGGTAGAAGATGGCGGTCACCCGTGATAGAGAGAACGTCTGTTATAGAGATGGGAGAAAAAATCACTAGCAGCGATTTTTCACCGGTGTTTAAAAAATCACTTTCACTCCAGTGAGTGAACTGTTCGTTAAACAGTGAAACAGTGATCAAGCGGTGATTTACTAATTGCACCAAAAACAACTGTAACGAATCACTATTTCCTCAGTGATTTCAACCCTTGATCTAGGTTTCAACATACAGCTCAATGTCTTACATTGCAGTCCTCTGCCACCTGTTGAGCAATTTTTGAACTGCTTGACATTACATGGATTTTTGTTCTTTGTAAGCTTGTATGATTTGTGATGAAAGAAAATACTGTACTGCAATTTCAGTGCTGAGTTGAACAACTTAGTGATGTGGCATAACTTTCTTTAGTAGATTTTTAAGAACTACTTTCAACATAAAAATAGTTGTCGACCTGGTTGGCGAGTTGGTATAGCGCTGGCCTTCTATGCCCAAGGTTGCGGGTTCGATCCCGGGCCAGGTCGATGGCATTTAAGTGTGCTTAAATGCGACAGGCTCATGTCAGTAGATTTACTGGCATGTAAAAGAACTCCTGCGGGACAAAATTCTGGCACATCCGGCGACGCTGATATAACGTCTGCATTTGCAAGCGTCGTTAAATAAAACATAACATAAAATAGTTCTATAGTTAGCTATATATTCTAATGCACTGTTATAGCCCTTCGGCCCCCTACTTGTTTCAAATATAACACTCTAGAGGTCCATGACGTAATTCTAGAGAAATGACCATTTCTCTATTAATTCGTCCTGGATCTCTCTCATGTTTTCTTGGTAATTAGCGGGGCTTTAAAAATGTTATGGTGGCTTACCAGTAGCAAAAATTTCACTAGTCAGCTTGGTGAAATTACAGAAGCACAATTAAAGAATCGGATTTTTTTTTAATTCAAGTAATTTAATTCTAGTAACAAGAAATTGGTCATCGGCGTAGCTCAGGCAGTAGCGCGTTTGCTTGCTGGTCCGGAGTTGCGCTCGGGTGTGAGTTCGATTCCCGCTTGGACTGATTCCCAGATTTTTCAACCGTAAGGCGAATGTCAGGTAACTTATGGCAGATCCTCGAATTCATCTCGCCAAATACCATCTCATCACCAATACCATCGACACTAAATAACCAAGTAGTTGATACGGCGTCGTTAAATAATCAAAAGAAGGGGGGCTACAACACAACAGTGTATTAGAATATACTGACAAGCATACAACGATTTATATTTTGAAAGTATTTGTACCTGCAAACTGAAGTCACTTGTTTATCATTATATATAGACCTATATCACGGAAGCCAGTTAAGCTAAAGAACATTTTGCCTTCGTAGATTCCTGGAGAATTACCACTAATATTTACCGTATATTGTAGTAGTTTAACCATACTATAACTGTGAAATGTGTGAATAAAAAGAAGGGAGAGGCTAGAATTATGCAGGCCTACAAATAACACTTTGTTCAACCACACTTATCAGTTTATCACCTTTATTATACATGCAGCCAAATAAAAATTACATAATGCCGGTATTTAAGTTAAATATTCTTATTTTTAAAATCCGCAAATAATCTCAATGTGTCCGATTTCATCATAATATATTTCTTCTGCGTTAGTTCTGTTCTTTCTCTGCACTGTCAGTGCACCCATAATATCGTAGGCCTATTCCTTTCATTATTTTAACACTAATGCATCTACGATCATAATCACATTCACCAATAATTCAAAACAGTTGATTGCTCGCACTTAGTAGTGAGAAATCTCTTCCAATCGCCCCCACTCACTAGATCACTGCTCTACTAGTGATCAGCTGATCCGGTCTCTCGTCGTCATCACTGGCAACTGGAAATCACCTCTAATCACTGGATCACTGGTTAAAATCACCGTGATCGAAAATGAGCTGTCACTGCTTCACCGGTGAGTGAAAAATCACGTTTTACCCCATCTCTAGTCTGTTACTTAAAATGGCGATGCTTCCACTAGAACACATGAGTGGAGACATATCTAGTGAAAATAAATAAATATAAACAATAAACAAAAGAAAACATGTAAAGCGCAAACAGATATGTTGCTAGAATTTAAAGCGCTGGGACCGTAGCGGAAGGCGAAATTAATATCATTTGTTTGTAAATTTATTCACTTCTTCCGCGATATCTTACCCTTTAAAGCAAATAGAAGACAACTGTGATTTATTTATGCAGACTTCTAATGTATAATCTTGAAAAAAAAAACAAAAAAACAAAAAAACAAAATTAACACCTGTATTGAAAGCAAAGTATCTAAGCTTTCATTTAGTCTATAATAATTGGGATCTTTGTTTTATTTTCAAGGCGATAATGATGCAATAAACACATCCAAAATTCTATCGCGTAAATTGTGTGCAAAGCGGGAAATGTTTCTCAAATACGAGTCGAAGACGTGAAGTAATGAACGCGATGGGAGTATAAGAGTTCCCTTAAAATTCTTTTGTACGTGCCACGGCTACTTTTCACACTGGTCAATAGTTAAATACATAATTACTTGGAGAGAACCATCTATTACTAGTAAATGTTCAGTTACTTTAATACAATCTTCTAAATTATCGGCTTTGGCATGTACAACTAGGTAATTTCGTGACGGTCTGGCGTTTTATTTTAACTGCGAACAGTATAAGTATACTCGGCTTGAATTATTTTACGCTGCCAGCCTCCTCATACCTATACAAAAAAAAACTCGTGCATAATAATAGACCACGAGGCGTGTTGTGAATTTATTACCACGAACTGAGTTAAATTAGAGCAACTCTTTTTTATACTGACCCGTACCCTTCTTTCTCACTTCCTCACTCTCTCACCCTGGTTCCGTTCTCTCTCTGCCCCTTCTCCCCGCTATCACCGTTTGCTAACGAACACGTTTCTCCCTCTCTCTCTCTCTCTCTCCCCCCTCTCTCTCTCTCTTCTATAAAATTGGTTCTTCTCGCATAATTGTCGATGCTGCAATAGTTATTGTCACGCGACTGTACCTGGCTCGAGTTTGTACTTTCAGTCCTGTGCGTAATCGGCAAGACATGTCACTGCAGTACAAAAATACCAGAAAAATACGAGTGTATTAGCAAATTTATGAACCGTATAATTGCAATGTCCATCTTGATTATACCATTATAAAATTCTAGTCGTTTTTTAGTGTCGCTCCAATTCGTGCTAGATACAAAGACCACGCTATACTGGTTAATCTTTGTTTCATTCCACCAATGATTCTGTTTAATTATTATAACACGGAATATGGCCTTGTTAGTTAAGCAGCACGCTATGAACTAGGTTGTTTTTTTTTCTTTTTTACAGAATGTGCACATTGGTTCTCAAGTTCAATACAAGGAATTGTCGAACTTCTAGTATACGGAGGCTTGCGTTCAAATGAAGACCAATCTAATACGAACATGTAAGAAATAAATACAATTAGGACAATTTTTGTCTAGCCACTACTCTTTTCTTTTTTTCTTTATTTTTTAACTTGGTTATTTAACGACGCTGCATGAACTACGAGGTTATTTAGCGTCGATGAGATTGGTGACAGTGAGATGATATTTGACGATATGAGGTCGAGGATTCGCCATAGATTACCTAACATTTGCCTTACGGTTGGGGAAAACCTCGGAAAAAACCCAATCAGTTAATCAGCCCAAGTGAGAATCGAACCTGTGCCCGAGCGCAACTCCAGATCGGTAGACAGGTGCCTTAGCTGACAGAGCTACGCCGGTGGCTACTATTTTCTTTCCATCACCAAAATTACATCGATGAACAAAGTTGTTCGATCACTGTAATGTATGTGTTGATAAACGAAGAATGTAAAGAATAAGAAAATTTTATTGTTAACAGTATATAGACGAGTTCTAACGGACCAGTTAATATTCCATACATAAACACGAAAACCTAAGGTATTATACATGATTTGTAATCATAGTGCACAGGTAAATATTGCGTGGATCCACGATTTACATTCTTAATTGACATAATGTCCTCATTTCTTACCATGGCACTTTTTATTCTTTCCCTCCCCCTTGTACATCCTCTCCTTTCCTTTCTTTTTTTCTGCGTCTTCTTTGTATCTTCCTCATCCTTTTGAATCATTTTTCTTCTTTTCGCGTCATCTTTCTTCTTATGTTTAGGCTACATTCTTCCTATCTTCCTTTTCTTCTCAACTTCTTGCCCTCTTTTTTTTGCATTTCCTTTCTTCTCCTTTCAATTTATGCTTGTTATCACTGATTTCTTTGCCTTCTTCCTAATTTCCTACTTCTCCCTATATTCATTTTCTTCTTGCCTTGTACCTTCTTTTTTCATTCTCTTTTCTTTCCATTCTTTATCTTCTTCATCCAATTTTCATTATTAATTCAAGTTTACTTTCATTTAATTTTTTCCAGTTATTAAAAATATAACCAGAGCTCTCATTTGTCTTTTATACAGGGCAATTAAACGGGCTATAAGAGACTAGATGAAGAGAACACAAGTGTTTGCTACAAATCCACTGATGGATGTGAGCACTCAAAAGGCACATATTTTTGGGGTGCATAAGAATAGGACAATAATATTTCTTGAAATAGATTGAAACCCGAAAATGTCTTTTTCCTTTTTACCTGATGAAATGTGAAGGAGAGGAAGTGAACTGCCATCAACCTTACCAAGCACCCATGGATGCAGTAGACCTTGAATTACAAGGACTGGCGTTTAAGCCTACTTTTCGAGTAAATAAAAAAGATGGCTTCGAAATAAAGGCTTAATTTCTGCGATTAATGGAAAAAGTATTTTTTGTACCTTCAAGATGGAAAAGCGGAATGTTTACTTAGAATCAAACATAAGAAACTTCCGACATATTCAATGCTAAGTACACGCTTCTGCGATCTTGACGCTGAGCCAATGTTCCTTGCCGCTATTTCATAAACAAACGGTGCTAAACCTAAACCTTGGAAAGGGTTGAAATGGACTCTTTACCCATGATCCTGATTTCCCAATCGCTAGTGTAAGCGAACTTACCAACCACGGAATAAGTGAGAACCAAAGAAATAAAAAATTGACTAACTTCGAAAGAGTTCCGCTAGTTCTCAATAGATGGCACCATTATTGGGGCGATTAAAACGTATCAGAGAAAATTATTATATAGATTATGCATAAATTATTCTTATAATTTACAATATCAACGGTTTCCAGCTAAATCCAATGTTGTTTTACAATCAGTAGAGTGGTATGAAAAATTTAATTCTGTACTGCGGGTATATTTATGTACGATTGGCAACACTGACTATTGTCTTCGCCATCTATTCATAGCTGTAATAACTAAAGAAGACACACTTGCACCAACAAATTATCGATCACTGTCGATTAGTAGGGTCAGATATCTTTGAACGTCAGTGTACCACCACAGTCTACAGTCACGAAGCTAGAGTTTTGAGGATGCTAGAAACAATAGACTGTACCGGTACTATTTCGCATTGTCTGTAATAAGGCGATATTAGCGATCCTAGTGGTGAGCAACTACATAATGTTTGCATATTTACTACGTATTGTGCTTCGTGACTGTATATACTAGACTGTGGTACCACGTCATAGGATCTTAATTAATGTGATTTTATTTGAAATTCGTCCCTAGCATTTGAACCAGAAAGAAATACATTTTTTTAATTAGTTAACTTAATTCTCACAGACAGTCCTTTCTAAATTACTTATCATCCCCCCTCTGCAATAGGTGGGAATCAATTTTACAGCTTTACTCGAATTTAAATCAATAACTCAATAAAGTAAATACTTTTTTGAAAATCCAGGTTAGCCATACTGACAGTCTCCTCCTCTGGTTCATAAAAGTTATTGACTGTGCGGCCAAGAGACAAGCCTTATGGAAGCAGGTCATTGCTGTAGCTTTGTTATCACTAGTTTGTGCTTAAATGACAAATCTACCAACCTTAAGCATAATGCACGAGTCTCCCGCAATAAACTTACTACTGTCGCTTCTCGTATTCAGACGATAACCTCCGGGATATAGATGTGATCGTGTTTAATGTTATATTGTGCCCCATTATTATTATTATTATTATTATTATTATTATTATTATTATTATTATTATTATTATTATTACATCAGAAAGAATATAATCTTGTATAGATTGTGTATTTACTGTATCTCAAATAATAACAAAAAATAGAGAATATAAAATACCTAGATTTATGGTCTTTGTAGCTTAGAAAACATTTGAAGGAGTGTGTCGAACAAAACTATGGGACATAATGATATATAGAGGTACACTAACACATTTAATAAGGGCAATTCAAAGTCTATATATCAGACCCGTGCAAGATAGTTTTCTACGGGCAAAGTACAGTAAGAGCGACCTCGCGAGAAGTTGTAGAGCCGCCTTGTGTGACGTCAGCTGCCATGAGACCAGTGGTGGAGTTACAGCGTTAAACAGTACATCAGTAACCTACAACAGACCATTCCAACACAGCGTTTGAGGGCCAGGGCGCCCGGACTCTGCTCTGTGTTTGCCTTGGGCGGACCCCCACTCCTCTCTGTCGCTGCGGCTGTAGTGGTGTACGAATGCATACGATCATCAACTTTACTCGTCTGTTCGATGATATTCTGCAGGCATTGCTGGATTATGCATTCCATCAGTCATTCGTCCATATGGTGTACTAAAGTTTGTGCTTAACTGTTTTGAATAAGAATGAAGAGAAGTGCGTCGACAGTCAGTTCAGGATTTAACCGCACTTGGAAGGGCTTGTATCTTGTCTAATCAACAATGCTCAATTTGTAATATGTCATATCGATGTACCGACAATAACTTACAACATTAAGCGTCACTTTCAAGTTAATGCGTTCCATCAGTCATTCGTCCATATGGTGTACTAAAGTTTGTGCTTAACTGTTTTGAATAAGAATGAAGAGAAGTGCGTCGACAGTCAGTTCAGGATTTAACCGCACTTGGAAGGGCTTGTATCTTGTCTAATCAACAATGCTCAATTTGTAATATGTCATATCGATGTACCGACAATAACTTACAACATTAAGCGTCACTTTCAAGTTAATGCGTTCCATCAGTCATTCGTCCATATGGTGTACTAAAGTTTGTGCTTAACTGTTTTGAATAAGAATGAAGAGAAGTGCGTCGACAGTCAGTTCAGGATTTAACCGCACTTGGAAGGGCTTGTATCTTGTCTAATCAACAATGCTCAATTTGTAATATGTCATATCGATGTACCGACAATAACTTACAACATTAAGCGTCACTTTCAAGTTAAACATTCTGATGCCTACGCTCATATTATCGGCGAAGAGAGGAAGGCATTAATAATGAAACTAAAGGTCGAAATGCAGTCTTCTTACGACAAGGTAAATATCATTTCAACTAATTAAGTACGCTAAGGGCAATATAATTAAATTAATGTTTAGGTTATAGTAAGTTTATTTTGAACAATTGTCAACAATGTATGGGCATTATTATAAAAACGATTGTTAAACTGTTGTCCCGCGCTGTGGCGTCGTGATTTAAGGCATCCTGCCTAGGACTCGCATTACGGAATGCGTGCTGGTTCGAGTCCTCATGAGGGAAGAAATTTTCTCATGAAATTTCGGCAGTGTATGGGACCGGTGCCCACCCAGCATCGTGATGCACTTGGGGAGCTACGATAGGTAGCGAAAATCCGGTTTCGAAAAGGGGATCATCGTGCTAATCACACGATACCTCCATTCTGGTTGGATGATCGTTCATCTCTGCTTCGGCATGTGGACGTGAGGCCAGCAGCCGGCCGGTAGGTCTTGGCCCTTTATGGGCTGTAGCGCCACGGATTTTTTTTTTTTGTTAAACTGTTAAAGGATTTTCTATCCTTTTAAATATGTATGTATTTTTTGTATAGTGACGAATTCATTAAAAATTAATTTTCCCTTTTTTTCTCAGCACATTGAGCCAAGTTCCGAAAGAGCTATCCATGCAAGCTATATTGTTGTCCTAAATATCGCCAAAAGTACGGAAGGAATGTTTGTAAAGGAGTGCATGATTTCAACTGTCCTTTCCTGGTGACGTTATTTGAGTCAATTATTAGTCTCTCTCCACAAATAAACTGTCGCAGCGTGTAGGGACTTTGTGAAGATTTTATGACGCCCTTTTCTGTAAATGTTGAGCAGGCTCCAGTCAAATTCCAAAGAGAAGTGATAAGGCTTCAGTGTCACAGAATTTTGAAAGATAAATATTACAATATTCCAGGCGGCCTCGTTGCGTTTTATAAGAACTTGGAACAAGAAGAGTTTCCGTTTATCCACGCATTGACATGCCAGTTAATTGTTATGTTTGCCTGTATATACCTTTGCGAACACATATTCTCAGTTATGAACATGAATAAGAGTAAAACTAGGTCATGTTTGTTCGATGTTGCGTTGGAAGCAGTCTTACGCATTCATTCTACTCAAACAATATTCCGTGATATAGTTGAAAGGGAAAGAAATCAAAGAAATGTCATTATTGTCTTCCTAACTACAGAAAAAAAAGAACAAGTTTATTTTGTTATATTATTTTATAATGATCAATTGTTGTAATTCTTGAATTCTTCCTATGTGTCATAAAATGTGCCATCCATATATGTACATCACTGGCTCACTCTACCACTTGCGGCGTGCAACCCTCTCAGCGAATTGTATTCCGTTTCTTTCCCACTCTCTCGCTGTCTTTCTCTGGGGCTTGGCATGGCTCCAACGAACCCATGGCAGCCACGGGGCATCACGGTGGCTGCCCACTTGGAATGGTCTTACCTACAAGACAGAGAGGAAGAACATATCTCAACTACAGTAATTCCAAAGGTAAAGTTTAGATCTATCGCGTCTAATTTTAAGTGTTATTAGGAAAAAAATGTTGTTTATTGAATTTCAAGGAAGTGTAAAATGTTCAGTATATACGAAGATTTAAAATCAGTTAAAGGAATTCAATCTTGAAAGATATTACTCCGTATATCATAGCCAATAATAATGTTGTCTCTGTAGGTGAATCGTAAATGAAATTAATAAATCTTTAACTCAAAGAAATATCACTATCAAAAAAGCTTGAAATTAACTTAAAATAACTCTTTCGGAGCTGGAAAATTCGGTCAGAACGATCATGAGTAAAATTATACCATGAAAGAAGTGAAATTCATAACTTAATTGTAAATTATTGTTATCACTATCATTATCATCATTATCACTGTCATCATTACCGCTCAGTATGCTATTACATTTTAAATATATGCTTTTTAGAGAGACACTGAGACACAGATAACTTATATAGCGAGGCTGCTTCTGGACACGATTACCGCATTTGTTTACATTTAGCAAGGCCTCTCAGAAATATAGATGTTGGAGAGATCATTAACGAACACTTACTAATGTCTGCTAAAGAATTTTGCTCTAATCTAATTGAAATGTATCAGTTTTTTGTTATGTTACACAGGACTGCGAGACGCAGAAACATGTTCTACTAACTTATAGAGTGTAAAAGTTAATTTAAGAGCAGATGTGTGCTAGAAGTGCATTGCAATATTATTTTATTAAGAATTTAACTTTAAAAACGCATCACTGGTTTGATCACATTTGCAAGTTAGTGATAATACTGTAGTTTATGTATTATATTATTCCTTGAACTTAAAACTCTCCATGTCATAAAATTCAACAATGCACGCCACTAATATGGTGAGCTTGGGTCCGAGAGCAGAAATGTGGACTCACATTGCCAGCATGCCCCGCACGTTCGTACGGACAAAACGTGTACGGGACTGTTATATGCGAATAGTACAATAAATATTAATAAAGGGATTAATGAATCATATAAAGAAATTACAAGAGGGATAAGACAAGGGTGTCCCTTATCACCAACTTCATTTAACCTTCATATTGATGAAGTTGTGAGAAAATGGAAATCGCAACTGAAAGCAAACTAAGAAGAATACCTCTAAATACTATGTTACTTGCGGACGACCAAATTGTTATATCTGAACCTGAAGGTAACTTGCAAGGCGCAATGTCTACATGTAATAAAGTAGCTAAAGAATTTAAATTTAAAACCTCTACAACGAAAACTCAAATATAGGATTCAAAGGATTACAAACTATACGAGCGAAAATAGTAAATACTGTAATCATACAATTTTAGAACATGTACAAACTTTTAATTCTTTAGGATGCAATATATTATAGCAGAGGGGCAAAGCTAATTGGGATTTCCCGGTATTTGATCGGGTCAAAAAACCCTGATAGAACTGATATTTGAGTGGCTCAGTGCCAGAGTTGCCTAACCTACAAATTTTTTAAACTCAGATTTCTGCAAAGAATGACTGTAAATTATCATTTATATGTGTGCCAAAGTAAATGTACTAGATAAATATTAGATGATGGTAAAGGAGAAATAATTTGCAATTGAGGACATATAATTTTAGTCTAAGTTTAGACTTCAATAACTCTTTCAGTGTAATTTATGATTTAGGCAACTCTGGCACTGAGCCTCTCATTTAGCCATTGCAGTGAATTTCGGTTAAGCTCTGGAGGACCTAATTAGTCAAATCCACTGCCCTCACCTCCACACTGGGCCCCCCTGGAGATCCCAGGTGCGAAATAGAGAGTAGTGTGCAGAAAGCAACGGGAAACTATCGCATTTAACTCTCCCAAGAAAAACTGCAAATATGGCACGATGAGTTTTACCACGGTAAAAGATTCCGGACGTAAACTGTCCCTCCATTCGGATGTCCAGAAGGGGGATGCTGGGGAACGACACATTATGAAGCAACCAAACAGAGAGAAGAAAAGATAATTGAGGCTGGAACGTGGAATATTTTACTCTTATTCTTCTGGAACAAGGTAAGTTGGAAAACTTGAAGGAATAAATGAGAAGAAACAGAGTGGATGTGATGGGAATATCAGAAGTGAGGTGGGAAAATAATGTGAGTTGATGTGTGATGAATTGAAGTTGTTTTATTCAAATGGTGAGTGTAAAGAAATTCATGGTTGTTGGTGTATTATTGAGACCACGTGTGAAAGATAAAGTGATATCACTGCGTTATGTAGATGAACGGATGATAATGGTGAGACTACTAGGGAAGAAAATGGACTTGGTGCTAGTGAAAGTTTATATGCTAAATAGTGGATTAGCAGACGAGGAAGTGGAAGAAAGCTATGACAAGATAGAAGAGACAGTTGAGAAGGGGAAGACGGGAGCATGGGTAATCCTAATGAGCGACTGGAACACAGTTGTACGAGAAGGACAAGTTAGAAGAACACTTGGATAATAGGGATTGAGGAAAAAGATATGACAGAGGAGAATCTTTGGTGAATTTCTGTAAAAGAAATGCAATGATTGTTGAAATTAAATTATTATTCCAACAACATCAACAAAGAAGATACACGGACACGCCCAAGGGACGAAAACAAATATCAGATAGACTATAATAGACCTATTGCTACAGGAAAGATTCAGAAATTGCTTAAAAAATGCAAAGACTTTACCAGGAGCGGATATTAACTCAGCTCATGTCCTGCTGATAGGGGAAATAGATAATCGTCTGAAGAAGATAACAGGAAGACAGATGACGAAGAAATTTGAACTTGGAAAAACTGAGGAACGAAGAGGACAGATCAAAATCTCAATCAAATTTTCAAGAGAAAGCTGCTACATTACAATCTATACTTGAGCAGGGGCGGTTATTCAGGTGAAGTAGGTGAAGTACCATTTCACCTATTTACGTGTAAAACGCAATTTTATCTCGTATTAATAATTAATTCTAGTTATTACCGGTACCGTATTTCTAAAATAAAAAAAAGTTTTCTTTTCAGTCGTTATGAACAGTGTTCGGTTGTACAAATAGTACCGTCCGCTGAATAGAATAATGTCAACTGTTACGAGCGCCGAACGGTGTCTATTGGAACTTGCAATACTGTAGAGGTGAAATTATTTGGGTTCCCATTCTCATACAGCACTTGGTTTCCATGGTACGTGACGTCACGCACTAAAGAAAGATTGTATGAGTGAAGTGCGTTTCAGAGTCTTTCAGTTATGAAGAATTGTCAGACTTGTAGGTGGAGTAACCAGTTTGCAGATCTAACGGTACTAATAATAGAGAAGGGTTGCAACTGGTCTCCAAGGCCGGGGGCTATTGTTTAAGGGCTGTGAAATTTTATAGTATGTGCTACCTGACTCGAGAACACAGTAGTATTCTCATTCCCTGTGTCTTAGCAGTCACTCCTGCAGTGGTAAATTAGCTGGCTCTATGTTATTTTATCAGGAATACATCACACATACATTAGTAAAGTTTAAAAGTTGTTTTCCGCGGCGTGTATTATTTCTTCTCATGAGCTCTTGTATTTGAAAGTTTAACGCGCGCGTAAATGTACACATGTAATTTAATACTATGCACGTATATATTAACTTATTATGTAATGTGTTTAGAGTGTACTAGTGATAAGTGTATGTAGTGTATTAATCCTACATCTAAGTGTGTATTATATGTTTAATCAAATACGAGTATTTAGGTACCAGTACATAGAAAATGTTGATAAATGAGTGCGAAATATGTATCCCGAAAATGACACAGTTGTAATTTATTAGAAATGTCGTTTTGTAGACTTAAATATGAGGATAAAAAATTCTTGATGATCTACAGTTCCATTTGTTCTTTGTTTTAAAAAGTGCTAAGAAAATAGAGAAGTTGTATAAAACAACTTTTAAAAAACTCTTCCGATGAAAGAAGTTTTTCTGTTTGAAAAGATTGAAAATTTCACTCGGAATGCTACATCACAGGAGGGACTTTCATCATTAGCCCCATAGCTTTGCATAGATATATACTGTCCATCCTCAGTTAAATCAGACATTTTATGTAGACATCATCGACAAGTTTGCTGCTTTAAAAGATAGGAGGATTGACTTGGTATGTAAGAAGTTGGTTGAGTTCTGAAATAAATTAGTTTTCCTGTTTGCATGTGTTCTAGAACTATTAAAATTGTACGTAGTTTACGATTAGTAGGCCTACTCATTATATGGGTAAAACTGTTGATGCATTTGTTTATGTGAATAGCACTTCACCTATTTTTTTGACGGCGAGCCGCTACTGTACTTGAGAGTAGTAATGATTACTGAACTCATATAAAAATCTGTATACAGACAACAGCAGAAGAAAAAATAGGATACAAAGACGGTGTGAGAAGTGAGAAATCTTGGGTCACAGGGAAAATGTTGTCAAATACGGAGAAAAGGAGAAAATAGGAAAACATCAACACAGATGAAAGTAGAAGAAACTACAGGAAACTTAACAGCGAACTAAGAAGAAAAACTGATAAGGCGAAGGAAGACTGGATGAAAGAGAAATGTAAAGCTATAGAGGATATAGAGAGAAAAGGAAAATTATGATATAATGTACCGCGAAGTAAAATGTTTGGATTTCGCAAATAAGAACAGGAAATCCATATGGTTGATAGAGGACGAAATCGGAAATGAATATCACATGAGGAGCAACACTTCAAAACGCATATGTCCACCCATGGACAAAAATTGAGTTTAATATGAAATCGTATAGTTTTTAACATGCCCTACACGTTCCTGCTTTCAAATTTCGACAAAACGCATTTTAACACTTTGTAATAGAGCTTCGAAATGTAGCGGACAGACCGAATAGCATTTTGTCCTCTAGTGTGAATTCATCGAATAGAATTTTGTCCATTTCTCCTTAAACTAATGTTTTTCTTCAGACACGAAATAATGTAGCAACCATGTTAAACTAGAATTTAAATTCAAACAATCAACGGAATGATACAACAATGTTAGTGTTGACTTTAATTAATAATTTTTATTTTCATTTATATGCGTTGTCGAGATATTTTTCATTCTCATTGTAAAGTAAACTTGTTCGACGAAGTTTCTGTACTTTTCACTATCAGAACAATGGATCATCTGATTCAAAGTTCTAGCGTTATAGTTGGAGAAGAAAAAGATCGAGGGACAAGGAAGCGGATGAAGAGAAAATCAAAAAGAGAAACTGAACATGAAAACAGGTAAGAACAATGTAATATGGTATTGCAGGGCCTGAACATATTAAAGGAGATTAAAAATACATAACTCTGCTCGCAAAATTGAAGTATTAGCTTTTAATTAATTAATAAATAATTAATTTTCTTCATTCATTCATTTAGTTTTGTTGATTTGCATTACAGGTTTCGAGACAACGATCCTCAACTCATGTAATGAAATTTGATCCGCCATGCCAACATAGAGTAGGACGTTTCCGATGTTGTTCTATTCCGGTAAACAGCCTGCCCAGAGCAAAAATGAAATGAATATTGCCACAGACATGAATAAAAAGAATAAGCTAATGACTGAACTTGGATCACACAGACTGAAGGCAAAAGCCTTTCATAAATTAATGAGGGTTATTCCTAATAATAGCAAGACATTCGCATTTGATTTGGAACAGGTTCAATCATTGTCAAAATTAAACATTGCAGAGGCGTATTATGCCAGACAGCTCTTTATAATTTGTGTGTTTGTTACACACATAGAAGCCACAGAGCCTATATTTTACATTTGGAATGAAACGCAAGTAGGTAGAGGGACAGAAGAAGTTTCTTCAGCCATCACCGATTTCTTAAATAAGATGGACATTGATAACTCAACAACTAGTCTCAGATTTTTTTCCGACGGATGCGCTGGTCAGAATAAAAATAAACACATGATACATGCCATTGCTTTCTGGCTAATCAAGGAATCCCCACGACATGTGACTGAAGTACATCTTTGTTTCCCAGTTCGAGGACACTCATTTTTACACGTGATCGAGTCTTTACCGTGTGGAAAAGAAGCTCTGAAAAATCCCAAAAATTTTGAATCCTAAGACATACCAAGAAACTTACATGGAGGTGGTGAAACGAGAGTGTTAGGAAAAAGATTGGAACATACGTGATTACAAAGAACTAGGCAACAACCTGAAACCTATTAATGGAATCAGTGAGGTAAAAAGGATTCAGTTAAATTAATGGTAGGTAGTAAGGTCAATGATATTGAAATCCAAACCCAGTTGGGTTATTTCACTGATGATACATCAAAGAGTTTCATGTGCTTGGATAAACGTGGTTATAGCTTTGTGAAAATTGCCAACAGATCTTTAGTACAGCTTTTAAGTAGAGTTAAACAAGAAAAAAAGGATGACGTGAAAAAATGCTAACACACAGGTTTGGAGAAAATTGGAAGCAAAATGAAGAACTGAAGTTCCTCGTAAACTGCCTCCGCCTTCCTTGTATTCACCTTGGCGACGAAGAAGACGTTGCTTGTGACTGTTTAGATGAGGAACCTGTTCTTGGGAAAATATTATAAATAATTTTTCTTGATTACATAACTACCAATCGTTTATGGCTGTTAAGATAAGGAAAAGTTCTTGGAAAATTGTAAACAAATTGCTTGGATCCAAAATTTGTCATTTTATTTTATAAGGATTTGATTACAATTAAGTTAAAATTAAAGCGCGGACCTCGTTGCCTTTTCATTGCCTGCTACCGCGATACAAGTTGTCTGCACAAGGGCTATACCGAGAGTCTGACGTCACGTCCACATCACTCGCAAAGGGTACGGCGTCTCGACGCATTCTCAATACGTACAGCAGTGGATCGGGCACCTGTAGACCGGGCAGAGTTGTAAACAAGAGTGCCAGTAATGTCGGGCGTAAAGAACCAGAAGTTGTTACAATATGTGGAGGAATTTGGCCGTGAGTATTTCACTATACAAGGAGTAAATATATTTTGCAAAGTATGCCATATTCAGTTTAAAGGCCACAGAAAATTTTTCATCCAAAAGCACTGTACGTCTAAACAATATAAAAAAGTATAACCCTGTTTGGCAGACATGATACAACATCGAGTTCAAATTCATATAAGCCTACTCAGAGAGAGTTTTGTAACGACCACTGCAATATGATGGTAAGTTGCAATATTCCGTTACACAAGTTACAAAATGCTACTTTAAAATCATTTCTGCAGAAATATACTGGGTGAAACGTTCCATGCGAGTCAACTCTACGCAAAAGATATTTATCCCCGTGCTATTATTATGTCATCAGCAGCATTAGGAAATCTGTCGCAAATAATAAAATATGGGTATTTGTTGTACATAAAAGACGTTTACAAAGATGTTCCCACAACAATAAAACAACTAGAATCGTCAACCCTCGAAATGTTCAGTGGCCTCCGACTCGTAGAACATTTGTACCAAAGTCTGTGTGAAGCAAAACCACATCCAAGTTTGAAACCGGTTAAGCCGAAATTTGGGACCGTGTTGAGAAAGAACTGTGGATTTTCAGCAATGTATGAAATAAGAGATATTTTGTCGGTTAATGGCGAGCCCTCAGATGATACGTGTGACAGCTCATATTTTCGTTTCGCACCACTCATGTCTTGCGATGTGGAACGCACATTTTCTCAGTTCAAAATGTTTCTAACTGATAGGCGAAGAGGTTTTTCTTTCGATACTTTACGAAAATGTATTGTTCTTTATTGTAATGGAACTGCGGACGCATCAATAGGTGAATCCTAAATGAAAACTGTTGTACAGTATTGCATTCTATTAATAATATAATGTTATTAAAGTTCCAAGGATGTGTTACAATGCATTTATTTACAACAACACTCTCATGTAAAGAAGGTGCAACTTTGTCCTTCACCGCACTGAACCTGTACAACGGAGGGAACGTCCGTATCTTCCCCTCCCATCACACAACAAGCTAGGCATACACCATACTATCCAAGCGCAGGTAACTTATGAACGCGGGCGATGAAGACCGTGCTTTAGTTATAATCAACGAGTTAGATACTATAGAGAGGACAAAGACCTCAGAAAGTTGAAGACAATTGAACATTGGTCCGCCATGTTTCGGTTAGTCAAAACAAAGGGGCGTGGCTCGGATGTTGTAGGAAATGACTGTGATGAAGTTAGTATTATTGTGAATTGAGTTATATATTAAGACTATGTTAATAAGTAAAAAGGAAAATACACACAAAACTTTACGTTTTATAACAGCTGTAGGCCTATGTTTTATTAGTTTCACTAAATATAGCCCAGATATTAAATACAAGCTATACTCGATGCAACCAAAGCAAAGCACCTAAAGACGGATGAATTTAATCGGCAGAAGAAAAATAAATAATTTTTTGACTTCGTCACAAATTTAATTACCTTACAGCTAGTCTAACCTAATATGAAATCATGTAATTCAGTGCTCACCAGGTGATTTCAAGAGGGACGACTTATGTAACTAATAGGAGTAAAGTATAGGAAAGGTAGTGGCGAAAATTAAAAAAAAATATCCAGTAATTAAGTTATTGAGAAAAATTCATTTGAAATTGGAATTAACACAGAGAACGTTTGAAAACTGAAATTATTAAAACTACAAATAATCTCATAGCATGCAACATAATAATTAAAGAATGACACTAATAGAAAGTTACTCATGATCATAACTCACCACATTGATTGAAACAATAAGATACTTACGATTAACATTGTTATCAGAAACAAAAGGAGCCACAGCTAGGTACACTTCTTTTCGCGTGATGGAGACATCATGTAGTCTAATATAGTTTGAAACAAATATTGTCGCGTGATGGAGACATCGTGTAGTCTAATATAATTTGAAACGAGCATTGATCTCACACGTGTCTCGCAACTAAGCAGAGGCTTTTGCAGAATAAAACTGTTCTTACATTATTTTGAACAATAATGACAAATTGTGTGTGATGCAAGTGCTAACTTTCCTCTTTGGTAACAAAAAGAGCCCTAACGCATTAATAAAAAGAAAATTGGTGTAGGCCCTATAAACACAATAAATACTAAACTCTTGATGGTACAAACTTATTAATACAGATATTTCGCTTATGCTCAGTCCGTCTTATCTTATAATTCTCTGCGGCAATAGTACCTGTATTGAGAGGGTTTAATTATCCAGCAACGAATATTATGATTTACGGTACATTTCATTTAAATCCGAGGGAATGAGACATTTTTGGAAATTTTAAAGTCTTAATTATTACTTTTTCATTTATAAATCAGCTTTTTACAAAACCTATAGCGAAATGTTTAAATTATCTGAAAAATATAATACATGTACCAACTCGTTACAGTGTACCTTTGATAAGCACTCCTTGCGGAGGCTGGCGGTACTATAGACGCCATGTTTTTTAGGGAACGATCCATAGTACTGTTGGCCTCCGCAGGGAGCGCTTATCAGAGATCTTTAGCCTCTCTATAGTATCTAACTCGTTGGTTATAATACACATGTGCCTAAATAATAAATTCATTATTAAAGTCTGTTTCATCTGAATTATCATTTTAATGTCAATAAATTATTGACAAAATGCATCATGTTCAAAACTGATTGATCAAATAGAATTTTGTCAATTAGGACGAAACGAAGTGCATTTAGTCCATCATAAAAACTTTTCTAATAAGACACACACTAATTTTTTTTTCACTCTCCAAAAAACATGTCCTCTTTCAGAATCTCGTCCTTATTCGTGTTTGTAAATTTGAAAAAAAAAATGCAATAAATATTTCTTAAGTGATCAGTTTTTCACATCTCCTGAAAATTTACTTTCCTGGGACATTATGCATTTTGAAGAATTGCTCCTCACACGAACTAGGAATACGGAACACATGAAAGAAATAGCCTATGTTTAAGTAGAAGAATTATATGAAACAGGGAATCGTCCAGATGACTTAGCTATAAAAGACGAAGCAGCCGTCTCAGAAGACGAAAAGGGATTTTAAGGCAAGAAGTTCAACTAGCGCATAGGGAAATAAAGAATGGGAAAACAACAGGAATTGATGAAATCCCCATTCAATTAGTGAAATACTTGGATGAAACAAGAAAGAAATTCTACCATTATGCAACGAAATATATGAGAAAGTTGAATGCCCTGAAGATATTACGGAGACAATGATGCTTCCAATATAAAGAAAAATAATGCCAAGAAATGTAATGAGTTCAGGACTATCAGCCTGATATCACATTCGGCAAAATTCTCCTGCGAATACTGAATAGACGTTTATATTCTAAGGTGGAAGGACAGTTAGAAGAAGAGCAGTTTGGCTTCAGGAAGGGAAAAGGTACGAGAGATGCAATTGGACTGCTACGAACAATTGGCGAAAAATACCTAGAGAGGAATCAAGAAGTGTATATAGTATTTGTAGACTTAGAAGAGGCGTTTGACAGAGTGGACTGGAATAAGTCGATGGGGATTCTAAAGAAAATAGATATGGTAAGGAAAGAGAGGAGCCTGTTCAGTAGCTAATCTTTATATGAAACAAAGAGTCAAAGTCAGGATAGGAGAAAAATTGTCGGAAGGAAATGAAATACCGATATATGTAAGTACATCAAGGATGGCCTTTATCACTTATGCTGTTCAACATATACTCGGAGGATTTACTGGAGAACTGTTCTCAGGACGTGGAAGGAGTAATAGTAGGAGTAAGAAGAATAAAGTGGATAAGATTTGCTGATGATATGGCGTTGTTACAGAAGATGAGCTGATACTAAGAGATATGCTTCTGGAACTAAATGACATCTGCGAGCAGTATGGGATGAAGATAAATGCAAACAAGACGAAGACGATGTTTGTCGCAAGAAAAATAAAGAAGATAAACTTGCGAATTCTAAATGAGGCAGTGAAGCAAATAATAATCCGTGGCGCTACAGCTCCACAAGTGCATCACTATGCTGTGTGGGCACTGGTCCCATACACTGGCCGAAATTTCATGAGAAAATTTCTTCCCCCATGAGGACTCGAACCAGAGCGCATTCCGTAACGCGAGTCCTAGGCGGAATGCCTTAGACCGCGACGCCACGGCGCAGGACAGTAGAGCAAATGGAAGCTTCAAATACTTGGAGTGTACTATAAGCAGTAACATGAGCCACTGCCAGGAAGTCAAAAGAAGGATAGCAATGGCGAAGGACGCTTTTAATAGAAAAAGGAGCATCTTCTGCGGACCTCTGGAAAACGAACTAAGGAAGAGGCTAGTGAAGTGCTTTGTGTGAAATGTAGCATTATATAGGGCAGAAACATTAACATTTACGACGAAGTGAAGAGAAGCGAATAGAAGCATTTGAAATGTGGATATGGAAAAGAGTGTAGCGTATGAAATGGACGCAGAGAATAAGAAACGAAGCTTTGTTGGAAAGTGTGGTAAAGACAGAATGATGCTGAAACTTATCAGGCTGTGTCACTGGCTGAGAAGAAACTGCATACTGAAGGATTCACTGGAAGGAATGGTGAACGGGAGAAAAGTTCGGGACAGAAGAAGATAGATGATATTAATGTATCATATGTGGAGACAAAAAGGAAGGCAGAAAATAAGAAAGCTGTGTTTGCAGTGAAAGACCTGCCCTTGGGCAGAACACTATAAATGAACGAATATCATATTATAAAAGGGATGATCAGGAAGTAAAAATATTTAATTGCTACAGCCATTGTGCACAATAAAAAGAATACTATAAGAAAAGTCCGAAAAGAAACAATAAAAAACTTCTGTGAAACAACGACCATACCTACATTATTATACGGAGCACAAATTTGGGCAACTACCAAACAAAATAATGAAAAAGGAGCAGCTGAAATGAAATTGCTAAACCACTTGCAAGTTACAATTTGTTAGATCTTAAAAATAATGAAAATACCCGTGCAGAATTACAAATGTAGAACATTGTTGAATAATAGTAACATACAGTTTACAACGACACGAATGCAACAGAACAGCATCCCTCTATAAATACATAAGTATAAACCTAACGGTAGAAGAAAAGTGGGCCGATCCATGAAGAGATGGAGAGACCAACTTTAATACTTTCCGAAAATGGAACAGATCAAATGGTCTTAGCCGGAATGATGATGATGATGATGTTTTAATAAATTACCCCTCATTTTAAAGCTTGAAACCAAACGTTTTTCAGAAAAATAGTAGTTTTCAGTGAAATGTCAATTTTTCAACATAATTTTCTTATTTTCTAAAATCCATCTGTCGTCATTAACTAATTGCATTTCAGAATAAAACAAAACACACACTGCAGTAAACAATATTACACGAAGGCCATGATCTGCAAGAATGCTGACATATTTAGAGCTCAAATTAAATTGGCTGTTAAAAAGTTCAAGATTTACTAAAATATTTTACAGGTCTGATTCTGTGGTGTGTATTTTTCTGAGTACAGCTGTGTATTGGATAATTAAAAACTACAAAACTTGAGGTAGTTTGATAACATTATTACCATTAGCAATATTATTATAGTTAATGCCATGATGTGATTATTTTTCATTAATTATATATATTAATGCTATATTGATGATATGAAAGTGAAACGTTTTGGGGCTATATAAGTAGGATAGATGTAGAGTATATCTTAAATTAGATATTGATTTCTATAATACAGTATACTGTACTGAGTGGCGGCTATATAGTTAGTATATGTTACTGAAAACTATAAAACTTAAGTAAGATAATAATACTGTTATTAAAAATAAAATATGTTTATAGTTATTAATCAAATGGAGTTTGGTCTTTTTCATATATTTAATGGCGGTGTGGTATAGATATTTATATGCGTGATTCTCTCCAGTATTGGCTCGAGAGAGCGCAAAAATTAGAGTTCCTAAGGAAAGACCAAAAGGTATTACTGATAAAATAAGAGGCCTACAAGATTTTGTAGTCTCCCGATCATTTCAGCAAGATCTTTTAGCAGGATAAAATGATTTTACCCTCAACATTTCAAGGTAGTTTAGGAAACATACAGCAGCTATACCAAGATGCTATGTCTATTGTTCGAAAGCATAGCAAACCTGACTTTTCCATTTTTTTAATTTTCACCTACAATCCGCAATTACCTGAAATAGCTATTGCTTTACTCTCACATGAAAAACTGACGGATCGTCTTAACATTGTTATTTGCGTTTTCGCGTTCAAACTAAAAAAGTGAAGGTGTATAGGTTCAAGAAAAAGTATTTGGCATAAAAAAACCATTCAGAGGGAGTATGTTTCATTATTATGGAAGCAAATAACTTTCAGGATGTCTGGTATTCTTCATTGCAAATAAATCTGGAAAATGTTTCTTTGAATGTCTAATGAACTTAGTTTGCACCATTTGCTGCACAAGCCACTAGTTATTATTAAATTATCCCTACTAAATTCTCATCTCCCACATTTTAACTCTGAGATTGTCGAGAATGACGTAAGACGTCTACTGTACAGTAGAGTTGAGTCGATTCGTGAACGAATCGTTCATTGGAACGACTAATAATAAAGAATCGTAAGAATCGATTCGTGGTATCAACGAATCGTCGTTCGAAAGAATAGTAACGAATTAACATGGTATCGTAACCCACGATTCTATTTACTTGTTTGATGTAACCTGTCAACGGATATTTCCGAACCTTGCCGAATACTCCCGAGCGAGAGTGAAATCAAAATACTGCATTTGTTAAGTATGGAAAATAATGAACACAAACCTGAAATTTGCATAGTTAAATAGAGATGTAATGCAAAAAATGTACTTCGTAATAAGGTTCAGTTGATAAATTATAATTTAGAAACATTATCTTGGGTAATTTTGTAGACTAATGGAGGTCATGCTGAATGGTTCCAGCCAAAGAGAAAGAGACAATCCAATGTCTCGCCTCTTATGTCATCTATGCGAGAGATGTAGAACGTTTTTGTTCTACGCGTGGTTTGCAAAGGAAAGTGTCCTGCGAGTCGTTCGTTGACAATTCAAAAGAATAGTTGGAATCGCACACTGGGAAGAATCGTGAACTCGTTGACGATTCAAAAGAATAGTTGGAATCGCAGACTGAGAAGAATCGTGAACGAATCGATAGAATCGATTCGTAATGTATGATTGAATCGTTGGAATCGACTTCTGAAAAAGAATCGTGTTGCCCAACTCTACTGTACAGACTGATTATTTAGTCCTGATAGCTCGGCGACGCGAAAGAGGGGAAGTTAATAGTAGTAGTGGGGAGACCTCCGGAGTAGAGATAAGGGCGAGTGGTCAGTAAAGGAATGCATTAAGCTTAACTTTACTAGAAACATACCGCTCTACCGCACGCATGACAACCGATCGCTCCAAAGGCAAGTGAGTGACTAACCCAAACACCCCTTGGCGTAACTAAATGGACTCTCCTGACCAAGGCGCACATTGCCCGCGACTGTCAGGACTAAAATAATCGTACTGTAGTTCAGTATTTCGCCGATACGACTGAACGCTTGGTCGCATTGTAAAATATCGTGTTGTGAATAAACATCTAAAATTGCTGGTTTTAATTTAATGGACTTTTGTGAAATGACACAACCTATTTCATACTATATTTCTACATTGTTACCGCTTTGTTTTCGCCACTGAAATAATTTTCACTGGATATATGATCAGTACTTTTACCGTTTCTCGTATTTTCACAAATGCTTAGGTCATCTACTAATAGTTGGGAAGTTACGATTTTTATGTCTTTGGCCAACTTCTCTATATTCTTCATTATTTAACAATACCATTATGCTTTATAGGATTTTTTTTCGATAGGCCTATGCATTTCGTTTCTATGGTAACTGTGTCACGCTTGTATAAACAATTATTGTAGTTAACAATACAGACAGAAATAATTTTTACAGTGGTTTTACCTTTATGAGTTCCTATTTGCTTCGTTCAGTACGGTACAGTATAGTCCATTCATGCTTGAAAGCTTTTTTTATGAGGTGAGAATCAGGAAATCCTTTATGAAAAATGAAGAAAACATTGCTTCCCAGAAAAAAAAAACTTATTCATTATCATTTGCGCTTTTATTTTCAACGCCAAACAATGGATATAATTAAAAGGTGTAAAAACTTACAAATTATATCAATTTTCTCCCAAATGTTCAACTGATTTTGTGGCCACCCAGATGTTGCTAATAGCGGGTATTACCTTCCCGTGACTGTATGACTGTTACCATTCGCCGATTCAACCCTTCGATTGGATTCTGGATGTCAGTCTGGTCGACTCTATTCCATTCTTTACTTAGAACATTTCGGAGCTGCTGTAAGTAGCTGTGAGGAGTTAGGCGACTTCTAACTTGCTTCCCTATCATACCCCACACATGTTCAATAAGGTTTATATCAGAACTTCTTGCTGGCCATGCCATCCTATTCAATCCAACGTCGTGAAGGAACTCATCCACGATTCTTGTAGCAAGAGGGCGTGCATTGTGATGCATTAACAGGAACTTTTCACAAATAAGTGGAGCGTATGGTACCATATGTTAAATTAGACATTCTTCGATGTATCTTGAAGCAGTCAAAGCACTTCCATTAATGGAAACAAGTTCTGTGTGAGCTTCATACGACATGCCATCCAATACCATTACTGATTCACCTAGGAAACTGACACGTAAACTGAAGGAACATAAAGAAAAAGTTCTCCTTCTCTTCTCCACACTCTTTCACGTCCATCTGTAAACTAAATCTCGATTCATCTGTGAAGAGCACTCGTCGCCACTTCCCCAGGTTCCAATTAGCATGATTGTGAGCAAAACGTAATCGTTCAACATGATGTTGCTGGAGCAATTCTGGGCCTTTATCTGGTATTCTGGAATTAGCCCACATTCATCCAGACGTCCTCTTACAGTTCTCTCACTCACGTTAACTTGTCTTATTTTCTGGAAGGCTCTTCTGATCTCAATAGCTGTAATGTGTTTACGACAATAAAATTGTCGTTACGAGCCGAAGTTACTCGTTTTCTCCCTGAACCGGGTCTCCTGGAATAACCTCCTGTCCCTCTAAAGCGATGGTACACTCGTTGTACGGTCGATCGAGGAATCCCGAGAACTGCAGCCACATAACGCTGACTACTCCCACCTTCTATCAATGCAACCACTTTTACTGAAGCGGTAGTACTTAGTGACATTTGTATACAATGAAGTACTCCAATGCTACCTCAAAAGAGCTTACCAGTTTTTAGAAATCTTCAGCTTAGCTGGAAATGAGTCCGAGAAGTTTACACACAATATTACAAGAAGAACGAATCTTCTTTTCAGATCATTGTTGGATAGTACGTATTCAGTATTACAGTGTTACGTATCACAAAAAAATGAATAACTAAATGAACCTCAGCACACCTACAATTATGTAAAAAATCCTACAATTTTAAAAAATTTTAAAGAAAATGTAGTTGGCCCGGTTTTTTGCAGGTGAGTGTATTTCAAAGAACAAAATTACGGTATCAAAACAAAGTAACACGTTCTTAGCAAAAGATTATGCAAATAAATTCACTGATAATGATTATTTTACGTACTGAGAGCTACATTCATTGGGCTTATTTCAATCCTTTGAATCTCCACTTCTCTTGTAATTCTGAAATTGAATCATAATCTGTATCCAATTCAATTTCATTGCTCTCATAGTCTCTTACAGGGACGGTTGTTTTCCTTCTACTCTGAAGTTTTCGTTTTACCGGACCATCATTCGTGCTAGTACTATTGATGCTGGAACATTCTGTTTCTTTGTTTACTTGACTATAATGTTAAATGGTGTTTTAGAATATACTGAGATACCGTATTTGCAGAAGTAAATAATCGCATTGATCACATTTTATTGAAACAAATATTTCAAAATGAAATACAACTATGGTCCACGAAAAATTGTGGTACATAGTTGAGGACTGACTTCTAGCCTTGAGGTTAAATATTTTTCACGCAGAGTCCTTAACCTCTGCCAGTCTAATTATTATGTGAAAGTAAACATTATATAGCCAGGTTTAATTGTACAAAGAATCATGTATCTATAACATACCAGTTCTACAGAGGAGAGCTTAATAAAACAGCCAATCACAAACTGAATGATTTCGTGTCTTCACACACTCAATAGAACGATGCGCACTGACCTTGTTAAGCATCCATATCATTGCCACGTGTAATGGTAGATAGAAGCATCTATGGGGAACATAATTCCATTATAGTGGCGCCTTAAATGGCAAACACCGAAATCTTGGGGGACTAAGTAGTACATAATGCTTTTTGAACCATAGTTGGGAGTCTGGACCATAATTATGGGAAATTACGGTACTATTACGAATGCAATAGACAATAAAATCCAAGGCATTTAGATGATTTCGAACATTACATGGATTGAGAAATGAACCCTGATCTGTAAAATCGTTAAGTAACGACTATTTCCTATTACTGTATACGGTGGTGGTCATTTTTAAATTCTTTTTGTCTCCTGTTTACTGAATAATATTCCATTCCTTTACAAAAAAATTGATGTTTTTATTTTTGCAGGATCTAAAAATCTTCCTCAGTTATGACCATTTGAAATTGGGAACTTAATTTAGAATTACGTTGTACAGTATATTGTTAACTCCCCATGATAATAATAAACTCTTCGAAGTTTGTATATAGGGTGTAAGTTGGTAATAGTATGATACAAGTAATATTGTGATAGTTCTTTTTGAGAATTTATTACCATTTCACTGAGCGAGGGAAGGACTGATTTTATGCAGCAACTTGTCCAGGAACATTCCCTTAATACGTTGACACAAGAAACCGATCTTCCTCTCGCTCTTTAAAATTGTAATTGATTCTGAAAAATAATTATCACAATATTACCAACATTAATTCTATGCTCTCTCTCCCTTTATGTATAAGAATAGATTCATTCACTTGTCATTTTATCAGGTATGATCGTAATAATTTCCATTGTAACCGAAGTCGAATTTAGTTACACAAAAAAATATTTATTTTTTATTAGCGTAGATCGAATAAAGATATTACAATTCACAATTTCCATTATCACAATGTAATTATCTTAGTACGCTTCTGTGACTTGTTATTATTCAAAATATTTAAGTGTGCATATAGTAGTACAGTCTTCCTTTGAACATAACCTTAGTTTGAAACTCATTAGCAGACTGCGGGGCAGAGTACCGACAAGCATTAAGTTACGAACGCACTGACCACTGTATTGTGTAGATAGAAGAGAATGGGAGATTGAAAGTGCAGTTACTCCTTGCCTCAACATGTAAACATTCAGTCACAGTAGGACAAAAAATAAATTTTCACGTTTACAAATTAATATAACATATATACTGTGCATTTCTAGTACAAAAATAATTGTCTAACATTACTTCTTTTAATTTATATTATACTGTACAAATTTTAAGAGTACAAAATAATCATTTGTGCGTGAGCAGAAAAGAAAAAAATATACAGTACTTACATAAAATACATTTCTTCACAATTCAATGCACCGAATTACAAGGTGCATTAGCAACGTATCAAAAAGAAAACTTTTTTCAAGAAACGGTTTGAAATTTCCTTGCAAGGGATGCTGGCATGTACCAACTTTGTATACAAATCTCGATTAAATTCTTGTTCATGTTTTATGTCTGATTTTGATGTTGAAGGCCAATTTTGATTGTATAATTAAATGTTTTCCATGTACCTTTTGATATTACACTGCATTTGAAGGAATCGAGTTCTATCTGTTCTTATACTTTTTTTAACAATTTGCAAAATTAAGTGTTTTTTTTTCCCCCTATAATAAGAAAGTATTCCTTTCCAAACTTCTCTATAAGTCCGTTCTGAAGGGAATGCTTAGTGCTCTTAATTTACGACATGTTCTTCAGTAGTGTGAATTATAAAACAGCGAAATTAACAGTAACACAGCCACCGGCGCAGCTCTGTCGGCTAAGGCGCTTGTCTGCCGATCTGGAGTTGCGTCCGGGCGCGGATTCGATTCCAGTTTGGGCTGATTACTTGGTTGGGTTTTTTCCGAGATTTTCCCCAACCGTAAGGTAAATGTCAGGTAATCTATGTTGAATCCTCGGCCTCATCTCGCCAAATACTTTCTCGCTATCATCAATCCCATCGACGCTAAATAACCTCGTAGTTGATACATCGTCGTTAAATAACCAAGTAAAAAACAGTAACACAAATATGCATTCATAAATAATCAAATAAATAAATGAAAAGAAATGAAATATAACTTACTTGTTTACTCACAGGATCTCAAGTACATGTGTTGATTTCGAGGACCCACGCCAAACAGAATGAGAAAGGCGATAATGTAATTTCTTACGAAAGCAACTGTACTCTCACAGTGCCATCCCACCCCATGGCTCATGACGTCATGTATACTCCGTGCGTTTCAAATTCAGTCTCGCGATTCGGTGACCCTAGGTCGCAGTCTGCTTAAGTTATTAGTATATACGTACATTTAACATTTTCTCATTTTGAGATTCACGACGAATATATTAAAGAAAGATAGGCTTAGTCGATATAGCATTTTTTCATGCGCACGGACTTGCTGCAGACGGACTTAAAGTGAGATGGGCAGATATGATATAAATAAAACTAATTTTTAGAATCCTTCTCTGTTTGTAAGCGTAACTAGATCGAGTTACAGTTGTAAGTATATTGTTTAAGTAACCAGTGTAGGAACTGAACTTATTTGAGATATATGACAAACTTGCAAGTTGTAGCGTCGCTCGTACAAAGTTAGACGTACGTGTGACCAACTAAAGCATTTGACAGGTATCATGGCAGACACTTGCTGGAGCAGATTTATGGCTAATAAAGTGTCGGTATACGAATGGTAGTGACACACTGGGTCTACACCTGCTCTCTGATGTAAATAATCGCTGTAAGCAGCCATAGCTTTGTTCCGCTTGGCAATTTCTAATTTAGAATTATGAGACAGACAATGAGAAAAGGATATGGTTACCCTTTAAATCATACAGTGCAGTATCTCTTACATCATATCCAGATTGATACAGAGAAATAATAACATATTACTACTATAGTTCAGTAATTTTGCGCTAAAAAGTATTTAAGTTCCATATTCTCCCAAAAGCAGTGTTGCAAAGAGTGGATGAAGAAAGAATGATGCTGAAACTGATCAGGAACAGAAAAAGGAATTGGTTGGGTAACTGGTTACTGAAAGGCGCACTGGAAAGAATGGTGAACGAGAGAAAAATTCGGGGCAGAAGAAGATATCAGATGATAGGCAACATTAAGATATACGGATTATATGTGGAGACTAAGAGGAAAGGCAGCAAATAGGTCAGATTTGAGAATGATGGGTTTGCAGTGAAAGACCTATCCTTGAGCAGAGAATTATGAATTAATTAATGCTCCCAAAAATCACTTTGTATATGAGACTTCTGAGACCAACCTTGACATATACGATTAGAAATAGGGTTCATGTACAGGGAAATCATTTTATTTTTACTTCAATTTTTATTGTACCTGAGTTTTTTAATGTACTTCACTCCCACCCCCTCTACTAATAAACTTCCAACTGTTCACCCACAACCAAGACCGCATATGCAGTCAAAGGCGCCTTACGGTCATAGTACTGAGTTAGTGAGTATAGTACGTTACAAAAATATGTTCGCGTTTTCCAGTGACGAAAGGGCTTTCAATATTGAGTCATATTTTCGCACAGGTACTGTCGTCCGTTTTCCTACGTCGCATTCCAGTTTCCACCACCCTCTTCTACTCGCCCCTCTGCAAAGACTAGTGGGCTGTCTTATTTCTTTTCTGAAAACATTAATTTCTGTTAGGAATTGGACGTCTGCGTAATATTATACAAATGTTTAAAATAACTTAAATAAAAGAACCTTGTTAAGTAATTAACTGTCAAGTGATTTCCCACCTTTCTACGACCCTGATACAAAACCACTTGGGCGGACAGTAGATAGCATGTCTGAGTAATGTCATTTTTCGGATCGGGCAGAAATGAAGATTGAATTTACAGTACGTAAGGTACTCTTTTACATAGTAGGTACAGAATTATTTCAACATAAGTTACTAATACGAAGGACGAAGCTGGTAATTAGAATTAGGTACAATAGTTTATAGTGCGATAATATACACAAAAGAACTGAAACCTGTATCGAAATGAACGGCCACCATTTTCAAAAATGTGTTTAAATATCCATATTATGATTATTTTTCAATTTAACTTCATTCTCTATATTGTATGCCAATGTTCTGTAGACAGTATAACATACACTGCATAATGAATACATCCGAATGGATAGTTCAGTTCGTGAGTAAAAACACTTATTGTTAATACAGTACTGTATTTTGATTAAAGAAAAACCTAATGAAAATTATCAAACTCAAAATCGCAATATTTCCTAGTTTATGTAGGCTAAATGGATGAACTATTTTTCTTCCTCCTATACCTAGTAAAGTGATTTGTTTGTATTTTACTTCAGTATCATCGAACTCCAGTCGTGGAAGGGGGTAGCAAACGGTTTTTCCGGTTCTCAACCGCTAATCTAAAGGTATAGCCAGGTTAATATTAGTAATGTTAGTGAAAATAAAATGATGTCCCTACATAAAAATGATGAAAGAAGATTAGTGATATTAAAAAAATACGCAGAATATGGCCCACTGTTTGAAAATGAATTTTGGAGTAAAGGGCATAACAAAGAACTATAATGATCTCCTAGAGGAGCTCGGTATCATAAATACAATCAAAATTAGTAGGCTAAAGTGGGCAGGTCAGGTTATGCAGATGGGTGAAAATGATAATTTCTACAAGTCCTGGAGACCAAAGGAGACAGATTCAAATGTTGCGGATAGTGCTCTGTGACATCTCTTCCTCTCATGTACTACGTAGCTTACCTGATATATAAAATTCATTAAAGGAATGAGTTTTAAAATTTCACTCAAGTTGCAGACTACAGAAACGTGTAACGGGTGTGTAAAGTTTGAAATATGGTTGTCTTATAAAAATAAGACATTCAGTAAGATTTAATAATATGGTTATGTTTGTATATATGTATGTAATCACGAATTCATTTCTAAATATGTAGAGATGGGTTATCACCTCTATCTGGTTTAACAGCGTATGAGAAATAGGGAGGCTTCATTCAGTAGGGGAACTTGCCCTCATCGTTTCGTACAAATCTCAGCCTGAAAATAAATTAGCACTTCTATGATATAGATAAAGGCCAGAGCGTACCTTGAAAGAATGGAATTGATTAACAACCCAACGTCCTTAATTTAAGGTCCACTGGTAGCTTAATAGTAGCTTAAGTGTAATATATGGCTACTGCAGTACTTCATAAATCTCGATCGCTTCTCACGATTGACTAATGACTTAAACGATCCCCATAAAAAGCTAGTGGAGTGCAGCGCATTTTAGTGTGGAATGTACAATGGCGTGCTTCGGACATGCACACGGGCGAGGTGAGAGATAGTGAGGTTCAGATAGCGAGGTAAGGGGGGGGGGACGAGGCGTGCTGGAGATTCCACACAACATAGAATATGTAAGCATGTGTTTCTGAAAGTTTACCTTTTTACCTTTCACAGAGCGGCCTGCAGGTAGGTAGGTGGGGTGATATCTGCGCAGTGAGAGCTATATCACTTTGTCACGCGACAAGTATCTCTCCGGACTCTTTTTCGCTTTTATGACTCAGGGGTGAACATACAACATGAAGCCTCCAGCAGGATTTCACAGGCATTGTTCAGAGCACCCATACATAGAATCAAAGAAGTAATTAACTCGTGACACAATAGAGGAACACGAGGTTATTTCTACTAAAAATAGGCTTGCAAGAGGAGCTATCGGTTGTGACATCAAACGCAATTTCATGGCTTGACAGAGAGCCAGGTGGTAATTAGAGTAATTACCAGGGGCGGCTTTCGAAGGGGAGCTGCGGAGCTGCAAGACCCCCAGACATTTGTGACTCTTGTCTCGTTTTATGTTGTGAAATTCATTTATTATACAGTCTCTATTCAGCGGCTCGGATTTTTTTTTAAATTTTGATCTCATTGACATGCACGCAATCGTTAGTGAAGTCACTTCCTCCCCTGGTGCTGCCAGAGCGAAACGAGGGTCAAGGACAGATTGGTGAAGCCACTTCCTCCCCTGGAGCTGCCAGTCTCGTCTCGGATGCTTTGCGCTTTAGTTTTACCCCTCCCCCTGCTACTCCTCGCCCTGAATCCAGAGTTTCCAGGCGCTGCAAAGTTTCCAGCAGTTTGTCAGTAGCGCGCAGTTTTAAATACATTTTCTTTAATGTTGTGAGTATAACAAGTGCAACAATTTCATTTTGTTGAGGTTTTGACCGATAAGCAGAGTACAATAGGTTTCGGATTGAATGGGGCCGTCTGATGCTTATCTACTAATATAGTATTAATATGTTACAATTTATTCATTATGAACGTTTTCGGCATATTTATGCCATCTTCAGACATTAAACTTTGTCTTTGTACATGCTTAATATATGCCACAATGATGAAACATGAGTAAAAGCGACGTAATCGTTGTGTGCTATTTAAATAAACTTATGGATTACAGTATTCATACAGCTATTGATTATACACTGTCACTTAGTAATGAATTAAAACACACACACTGAATGAATGGAACAACTAGAACAGAGGTGTAAAAATTTTAACACACTAGCAGATGATGCTTGGTAAAATTCAAGGTGAATGTCATTAGTGTCAATCAGTTACATTTTCAAATAAACCACTTTAAAACGATTAAATACACACTGAAAGAATGGAACAACTACTGTAAAACAGAAATATAACACATAAGCTTTAACACTCTAGTAGATGATGCTTGGTAAAATTCAAAGGTGAATGTCATTAATGTCAATCACTTAGTTATATTTTCAATAAAACACATTAAAACAATTAATCTCTGCGTTTGTAGTGATTTGTGTTGTCTGGTTTTCAGCCACGAACAGTTGAAGTGCAGTGATGTTGTTATTTGGTATCAGCTTACTATGGTTGTGTATTAACAAATTTCACGTTGTCACTTCTCGGAGTTCAGATAGCCAGACTGTAAACACGCGAAATATTGGGACTGTATGCAACTGAAGTACTTTTTTGTAATTTCTAGTTCTTAAGAAGAAATTGTAGAAGTAACTTACGTGCAGAAGCTTGTATTGTTGTAGTGATGTGTTCATATCGGTATCTCGGCTCTGACTGAAATTCGGGAAGTGCTCACATTAAACAACCTTACGCTAGTGTACATCTTAGTGGTACCGGAAGTGGGGTTAGGGGTGGGGGAGCCTGTATGGAAGTTTGCCTAAATTGTTTATATGGAATTAATTTAAATAAGTTGAATAATGGGTTGGAAGTATTAGTTATTTGCTCGTTTATGATGGGATTACCTTGATTGTAACTTTTATCAATGTAATATTGTTCAGCCGTGTCAATTAAAGAACTATCGTTAATGACTTTTAGAACTTTTAGCGTGTCTGTTATGCTAGTTAATTCATGCCCTTCATCAATAAGATGTTTTGCAAATATAGATTTGTTTCGATTATATTTGAAGTCTGTTATGTGTTCTTTGTATCTGATTTTAAAGTTACTGCGTGTTTGACCTATATACGTCATGGGACAATTTTCACAATTTAGTTGATAAAACCACTGTTTTGGAAAGGTTCAATATTGTTTGTTTTATTAAGGATTTTGTTATATAATTTGTTATTGGTTCTTGGAGCAATATGGATCTTCTGTCTTTTGAAAAAATTATTTTGTTGATTAGAGAATTTATCGAAATATGTCATTGCTTGCCAAGACTTTTTGGGTTTTGAAATTTCCGGAGTGAGTCTGGTAAATTTCTTTTTGGACAATTTTGACTTCCTTTTATTAACTAGTTTTTTAATTAGATGTTTGTCAAAGCCGTTTTCTATAGCCAGATTTTGGATGTATTTGTATTCTTTGTTATAATTTTCTTTGTTCAGTGGTGTTGTAAGCATCTGGTCTATTAAATATCTGAATTTACTCATTTTGTGAGTTGTGGGGTGTGTGGAATTTTTATCCATGGAATGTGAAGTGCCTGTTTGTTTCCTGTATATATCAAGGACTATTTTGGGAGATTTTAATTTGATATTTAAATCCAAGAAATTTATGCTGCCATTAGTACTTGCTTCGTGAGTGAATTTCAAGTTCTGATGTAATTTATTGAATTCATCTTTTATAGCATTAGTTTGATCTTCATTATTATCGTAGATAATCAGAGTATCATCGACATATCGTACGTACATAGAGAAGTGGAAACTATTAGTTAAAGTATTAATATGTTCCTTTTCAAGGTTTTGTAAGAATACATTTGCTAAGAAGCCTGATAAGGGATCGCCCATTCTAGGCCTTTGGATTGGACATAGAATTTATTGTTAAATTTGAAGTAATTTTGTTTCGATGAGAGTTCCAGTAAGTTAATGACTTGTTGAATTAGATTGCTATTGAGTTGAAGTTCGTTCAATTTTTCAGATATTATAGCTAAAGTTTCCTTTATTGGGATGTTTGTGTACAAGTTTGTTATGTCTAGCGATAATAACTTCGTTGTTTTGGTGGTTTTTAATTTTAATAATTTGTTTATTAATTGTTTTGTATTGTTGATTCTGTATTCGTTGTCGTGGATCATAGTTCTATTTAAAAAAATTGTATAGATATTTATTGAGTTTGTAACTGGGGGCATCTCTGCAATTGACTATAGGCCTCATGGATAGTTCAGTTTTGTGTGTTTTTGGAAGGGTTTTCAAGGTGGGGGCTCTTGGATTTTTTGTGAGGATTGTATGACTTTTATTTTGCGGAATTAAGTCTGGGGAATTCTTGAGAGCTGATTTTATTTCTTTTTGATATGTATCAGTAGGGTCGGTTTTCAGTTCTACTATCTGATTATTATTAAAAAACGTGTTAGTTTTGTCTATATAGTCTGTTTTGTACATGAGAACAACTGCATCGTTTTTATCAGCTTTGATGTGCGTAATATAAATATTATTGTCATCTAGTTTTTGTTTAAGATTCTTTATTATGTTGTGACGTGTTTTAGCTGTTTTGAAATCTTTTTTGGTAGTGTTCTGCCCAAGGGCAGGTCTTTCACTGCAAACCCAACTTTCTCCCATCTTTCCTATTTTCTGCCTTCCTCTTTGTTTCCTCATATTATCCATATATCTTATTATTGTCTATCATCTGATATCTTCTACCCGGAATTCTTCTCCCGTTCACCATTCCTTCCAGTGCATCCTTCAGTATGCAGTTTCTTCTCAGCCAGTGGCACAGCCAATTCCTTTTTCTCTTTCTGATAAGTTTCAGAATCACTCTGTCTTTACCACACTTTCCAACAAAGTTTCGTTTCTTATTCTCTGTGTCCATTTAACACGCTACATTCTTTTCCATATCCACATTTTAAATGCTTCTATTTGCTTCTCTTCGCTTCGTCGTAATGTCCATGTTTCTGCCCCCATACAAATCCACACTCCATACAAAGCACTTCGCTACTCTCTTCTTTAGTTATTTTTCCAGAGGTGAGCAGAAGATGCCCCTTTTTCTATTAAAAGCTACCTTGGCCATGATTAGAGAAATTTTATTTAGACCTATATAATGTTACTTAAATGCTCTCCTATAAAACTGTAACTACAAGGCTTATGTTCATGTTGTACCGAACCTTTCAAAATTACTTTTCAGAATCTTCATAGAAAGTGTTCCAAAACCTCTTCTTGATCCTACAATTTATGAAGAGTTCCTAAGAAGGACATAGCCTATAACTTCAGGGAAATTAATATGTATTACTAAAAAAACTTAAGTAAGTAAAGCTTAATCCCTTGATATATTCGAGACATCTTTCATCGTCCACACAGCTTGAATACGTTCTGAAAATTCACTGTCACTGGCGAAGCTGTCATATAGGATATATTCTTTACATTTCAAAGCAAAATAGTTTGCTTTCAATACAGGGAAATTATTGTAATCCTTTTCAAATAATATGCAATATGTAGAAATGTGTGTTGCGCTTTTAAATTTTATCCATTTAAACTATAAGCATTTACTTGGATATTGTAACGTTGATGAGAAATTGAGGTTTTGCCGTTATATTGTTTGTATCATCGATTAAATGTCAGTACAAATAAAACAAATGCTCTTACAAATACGGAAATTGCATTGGAGCATCGGTATTGGTTGCATTTAATTTTGTTTGATCTTCTTATCTTCTAGTATACACGTGCGAAACACAGCACATTTGTAATATTGATGTCTGTTAGCGAATTATTCACGTTCAGAACTGATATAGGTAGAACATATTTTAGTAAAGAATTTTATTAACGGTATGAACATAGTATTTAGGTATTATAATATTACGACCGATTTATTTAGTTACGCCCTGAGCCTAAAAAAACTCAATGAACATACAGTAAAGTATAACTAATCAGAGGAAATTTTAATCTCAAAATCACCGTGAAAACGATGAAATAAAACTTCAAGGATAATTTTCATACTCAAATGAATTAGGTTAATTCCATATTTCAAAATTAAGTATTACCTAGTACACATTATTTAAAATTAGCATAATGCAGGGCTGCCAAGTGTCAGCTGTTAAAGATGACATCAGCTTATCTAAGGTTTGTGCGTTACTCGTTTGTTACCGTTTATTCACAAGTGATGTGCCAGTCACTATTTTGTATCATTCAGCTTACTACAATTTTCAATTTACTTTTTATAGACAAGACAAAATAAAACTCAATTATTTTCCTCAATAAAGGTAGACAGAACTCTCTCTTCCATCATATGTTTCAAAGTAAACTATGAGGGAAAATGTCGTGAACAAGTGTTTGATGAAAAATATTTTAATAAACCCAGACGTACCACTGAAGAGTATAATAAAAGTAGATCATAGTAATCTGGCTGTATTTGTTGTGTTTGACATTTCCAATGCTGAACAATCTATTATTGTAGGTATGAAAATGTATTTACTTATAATTTTTCTTATGAAAATAATAAAAGGATGAAATGTGTAAATTTTCGAAGAAACTTCATGAAAGACGTTATCTTGAAATATAATTTCACTGCAGGATAAACATCTGAGTTCATTCATTTCATATTTCCATACTTGGTTTAATTCAACCTATAACCATAGTCTCATCGTTGCCTTTATCATAATTTTGATGACAACGCTCTTATCTATTGGGAACGTTAATTTTTTTATATAAAATGAATCTTCGATAGAGTAGGGGAAGACCGTGTATATTGGACCACCTAAGTTTGAATGGCCGTAACTCACTTATCATATTGAGAAAAATGTCCCTGAATTTTTTATGATGGTAGATTGCCATAATAAATCCCTAAATAAAATATGACTTCACTAATTTTAATTCTAATACTTCAAAAATAAAATTTAATCAAAATTTCGAAGTCGTGTAACTTGAGCCAGGGTCGTGTAATATGAACCAGAGGATCGTGTAACTTGGACCATGTATATTAAACACATTTAACTCCTATAATGTTGTTTATTCAAACAAAAATTTGTGTCAAGCAATTATTTCACATACAACAGTAATAAAATAGTTCATCTGTAATTGTTGCACATTCTTCGTGGGCCCATTTTCCACACCGATTGCACTGAATTCAGTCTTTGTTCTCACTTTCTCCACAAATAACACAGGGTGTTTTGGATGTCACCTTAACTTTCAAATCAAATAATTTTCTCTTCTTTGCGGCCTTCCCATCTGATTGTTGCTGCAGAGCATTCTTGTGTGGCGTAGCCGTCAGCACCACGCCAGATGCATTGTATCTCGTTCCGGATTTTCTCTGTCCAGATTTGGAAGACGAAGGCAAAGTGCTTATTTCCTTCAGTGATACATATTCTGTGAGACCAGAAAGTAGCTCCACATTGTCTCCCATCTTTTTCTCTGCTGATGCTGCTGTTGTTGCTCCTTCCACTTCTTCTGCTGCCCGAGATGCTGATGCTGATGGCTCACCATTCAAAGGCCGATCGGTCACCAAAAAAGGCGCGAAATCAGCCTCTGAAAACACATTTCGGTCGACAGGCCAAAGACCAGTGTGCCTAAAGCCATTCATTGCAATCTGCATATTTGCTGCTCTGGGGAATGTCACTCCTACCAGTGAGGCAATGTGCTGGATATTCAGCCGCTGTCCTGGAAGTTCCCTCATCTTTGTTGATATGGCAGCTGACATGAATGTGTTCAGAGGTTTGAAGAACGACACATCCAGCGGTTGGAGATGGTGCGTGCAGTGTGACGGTAGAGATAACATTATCACACCGTACTGACGGCAGATCTCAATCGCTTTCAGCGATTGCGTATGGCTACTGTGACCATCTAAAATCAACAGTACTTTCTCCTGAGGGCTGGGTTTGACAGTTCTAATGAAGTGTCTAATCCATTCACAGAATGTGTCAGAATCCATCCATCCCTTATTCTGACAGCGGAAGATGGTGTTAGGAGGCGCTCCAAATGTGAGAGACTCCATCATTTTTTTCTTAGCGTAAATCAGCATATGAGGTACAAAGAAGCCACTCGCACTCATGGCATACACTCCTGTCACATTCTGACCTCGCTCACAAGAAGAAATGGCTCCAACCTGAGGTTTTACCCTCTGTGCCAAAATCTTCTCTTGGCGTTGAACGACATTGTGGGATGTCTCGTCCATGTTGAATATTCTGGCAGCAGTTAATTTGTGTTGGTCGACAAGGTGTTCCAATGTGTCAAAGAACTTGCCGACGACAACCCTGTTGAATCCTGAAGCCCTGGCAAGTGATGTGGCTTCTGGCTGCCTAAGGCTAAGTTCGGGATGGCGCTTCATAAAGCCGGAAAACCATTCTTTGCCGGCAGACTTCGTTTCCCTGTTGAACCAAGTGGCCAGTTTATTCTTCTCTGCAATCTCGTATGCTAATTTCATAACACTTCTTCGTGTCAATCTGAAATTAAAGAATAAGCAGATTAAGTATTAGGCCTATATTAAGTTTGATTGAATTAAGTTGTAGGTCTATAGTAGGCCCTAATATACATTTTGCTGTAATGTATTTACCCATAGAACATTTTTTCTAGCTGCAGAAGATGTGTCACAAGATCATTTTCCACCTCTTGTGGCAAGTCAATTGGGTGACCGGGCTGTCTAATTTTAGCGTCCTTCCTTTTGTTGTATCTTTTAAGTGTGGCACTAGGTATATTATATCTTCGTGCAGCCTCATTGACGCCAACCCCTTCCGATATTGCAACTAAAGCGAGTTGCAGATTTTCTTCTTTCCACTTCCCATACACTCCCTTCGCTTTTCTTACCTGTCTTGTAGTCATCTGTAAAGTAATGGCGAAAGCAGAATTTGTTAAAAAGTTGTAATTGTCGACCCACCAAATGAAACGAAGTCTTATTACAGAATTTAAGAAATAAAATATTGAAATAAACTAAAGTAATGTTTTATAATATTATTATTTATATAATATTATATAAATAATATTTTAATTATATGTCCTTACAAAATTTTCATCCACTGACCTCTGACTTTTTGGAAATTCACACTAGTGAAGACATAACGGACAATTTTATCTTCTAAATTTGTTATATTATAAGGGTAGGTACATTTTAGCATTGGCTCAAGTTACACGCTTTGTGATGGTTCAATTTACACGCATTGTAAAAGAAACACTTAAAAATGATTTACGTAAAAACTACTTTACAAACATTGATATAAATTTCACTCAACTTACCTCCAACACTGGTATTTCTTCGTATGTATAAGGCAGTCTTGTATTTCTAAACGTCTTCGCACAACACGCTGTCAAACTAATGTGAAAAGATTTGAAGACTTTGGGGACAGAATGTTCGACACCGTTATGACCGCGTCAAGCCAACCCTGCATAATGAGATTTATGGACAGTTGCCTACCATGTAGAAGGTTCAAAGCGCTGTATGAAGTACCTTGCAAACTATCCTGGAAATAGTGATTGCATCATTGGATCAAGTTACACACTGGTCCAAGTTACACGGACTTCCCCTATCTAATTGAAAAGAAAATTTTCACGAAGTATAAGCTATGATGAGAAAGAAACATTTCTCATTAATACATCGTCGATTATTGAAAGAAGAGATAGTCATAATAACGTAATTTCATACGCATGCTATCGAGACACGGGTAAAATATGGCCACACCTAGTTTCCTTACGCTTTCAACCTTACTTGGTGTCCTTTATTCGATATATACATATCTTACTCTATTAGGCTACTTAATGTTTTTGTATCCATTTTATCTCAATCTATGTTTTATAATCGTTCTTGTCTTCAAACGTAATGATTCACAAACACAGCATTTGTCACTGAACGGAAAGTGCTAAATTGCGTGCATGAGATACAGTTCTACTTAGGAAACTGTGAGTGTCAGCAACATATTTTATTCTTGAGACTGGGGATGTATTTTGTAGTAGGGCAGATTCGGCTAATTTCGTTAAATTTGTTTAATTTATCATGAAATTATATCAGTGACAAACATAATTTTGATGGTAGACTATAGTATAAATGGCAGAAGATGACAAGTTCTAACTTCATAATTGACACCATGAGGCAATTAAGCCAGGAGGCAATGGGGTAGTGTGATCAGTTCCTTTCTGCCTCCATAACATACATTGCTGACTAGTAACATACTCGTATGTAAGAAAGATAATAATGTAGATTTTTATATTTTAAAATATATTTTAAACAGTGTTATTAATTTCTTGTTATAATGTCATACTCTTAACAGTTGTGTTACTTTCTCCTTCAATGTTTTTGTCTGCAGTCCTCTAATTCAGACAAATGACTATTTTAATTACCGAATATGTAAATACATAATTCCCAGAGTTACTTTTTCGCAAGGAAATCCATGCTATTAAAATGAAAGGAGAGTTTCTATCCTATGCGGTAAGGCACATCAATCATTCATTGTTGTCAGTTGTATTGAATGCATAGTGGAAGAAAGCTGTGTGGTCGAACCTAATTGTGTTGATACTACCACGAGGTAAGTATGCTTTTGTTTAAAACTTCTTATATATTTCATGAAAATGTAGTGTGTTATGTATATTTGATCTATTTTCAAGATTTAAAAATAGTTTTGTAATATCATTTAAATTACAATTGTTTTACGTAACAAAATAAAAGAAAACGTATGTAGCCCTTTAAAGCCAAGCGATGGCCTTATTAGGACCACATGATTCATTGAAATTTTTTTATTAATTATTTGTATTTATTGTTTTAGTACTTGTTTTTTATTTCTTACTTATTTAATTAATTAATTATTTACTCATTGTTAATCATTCAGCCACTCAATTATTTGTGTTTTCAGATTGTAAAAATTAGTCTTGTGGATATAGCTGAACAAAACGAGAAGCACGAAACATTTTCTATAACCAATGGACGAATCATTTCTCAAGCCATTTGAATCCTTCTGAATCGATGAGGATTTACGATTTTGGAAAACACATCCTGCTTAGGTTAGGTTAGGTCAGGTTAATTTAGGTTAGGTTAGGTTAGGTTAGGTTAGGTAGGTCACTGTGGCTATGGGGGGTAGTACGACCATTTGCATGTCGGCCATATTGAGGCCTATTGTGAACCCCGAATTGTATGGGATTAATAAGGATGAGAGTGTACCAGCCCACCGGCCGTATGTGACCTCTCACCCGCTCACTCAATGGGGGCCTCCTATCTTCCCCCCCGCTATAAGTTCGAAGGTGTCGAAGCTCCCTAGGAAGTGCTCGCGTAAGGAATGAATCCTGGCAGATATATTGCGGAAGGTTGGGAACCCAGGAACAGGTACGGAGAGGTCGCCCCGTCCCATAAGCGAATGAAGACATGCGTCTTGACCTGAATATGTCTATTGAATGAGATGAAAAGGATGAATGATATGATATGAAACT
Organism: Periplaneta americana; assembly: GCF_040183065.1. Taxonomy (NCBI): domain Eukaryota; kingdom Metazoa; phylum Arthropoda; class Insecta; order Blattodea; family Blattidae; genus Periplaneta; species Periplaneta americana. The sequence goes on along the minus strand of NC_091120.1, from coordinate 115,709,317 downwards.
TAAATTCTTTTTCTACACGGGTAGGGAAGGGAAAATGGACCTTGGCAATGAAAATTCGAACTCGGCATTTGCCTAAGTAACTGTGGAAGACCACGGAAAAACCACAATCAGGTAGGCCGATCCAGGAATCGAACCACGGACCTCCCGAATGCGAGTCCCATGCGATATGCGTGAGCCAACTCGCTCGGTAAACACATCCAGGAAGGAAAATCACAAATGCAACTTTCGGTGTACTGTTAGAAAAGTGTGGCCAAGAACAGTAACATCACCCAACATCATTTCAGGTTTTCGTCCACAGAAATTTATCCATTTCATCCTAATGTCATTCCATCAGAAAGCTTTGCTTCGAATGAAATAAGTGAATCTGATGACGTGGTTGCGAAAAATTCTACAACCAAGAACAATTAATCTACTTTTTCTGAAAGCAGAAAGAGGAAGAGATCTGCAACTGAAACATCAGATGCATCATTGGATAGCTCTTTTCATCATTCGTCCAGTTTGTCGCGTACCGATGATATCAATACTGCTGACACTCCTACTGCTTCATGATCCATCCATGCCACTATTTCTCCTTTTTTCACAGAAATTCTAAAAACACCTGAGAGGAAAAGATCACAAGATACTAATAGTAAAAAAGCTTTAAACTACGGAGGTTACAAAATTATTGTAAAAATCATTGTTTCAAAGCAGAAAGCCAGAAGAAATTCAGAAAAAGAAGCCTCCATCTAAACCAAAAATACAACACTAGAATGATTTATGCAACCTGGGACCTACTGGTAGCAGAAAAGTTCACAAAAAAATTGTTTGTAAGGAGGACATAATCAGAAATATGATTTTGTGTGAAACTTATCGCAAAATATGAGCATAGACGTTGTGTTGGGATTAGAAATAAGCAGAAAATTGTACATTTTGAGTGTTCAGAATGTGAAAATGGTGAAGTTCAGATTTAATTTGAAAGGTTTTGTATTATTCATTGTGTAAAGACCATTTTCTCAGTGACTAAGAGTTTCCTTTGTTATATTAAATAAAATATATTTTTATCCAAACATTTATTCCATTAATTTAAAAGTTTATCAGCTGTGTGTACTTTTAATTTAGAGCTGGCATTATTTGGAACTCCTGTATCTAATAAGGCCAATTATCCCTTTGTTGAATTATCAATATTTTTTATAACAAATCATACAATTTAAAAGTTAAGCTTAATGTTTTCCATTTCGTGAATTAATTTTTAATTGTGTTAAGTTTCAAAAAAATCATTGAGAAAGAACCAAATGCCAGTGAAGCAAACCTTAGCATGGCTTTATTTGGCACACTTACCTATTTTAACATTTGGGAAATAACTGAAAATCCATATCAGATTGGTCAACCCCGGGATTTCGACCCGCAGCGTTTCGAATTCGAGTCTAGTGTCTTACCACTGAGAGACCTCGCTTTGTGTATAATTTTATAAATCATAGAAGAGCAAATAATGGTGTTTCGATATTAATAAAATAGGTTAAAACTATTGTGTAGGATCAAATATCATTATAAAGTTTGCTAGTAGTATACATTAGAAAGATATGGCTATTCCACAAATGTTTTTGTTTCCGGGATAAAATTAACATATATTATTTTCAAATTCTGTTGCTAATTTTTTCTTGCGGCTATATTGTTTTATCCTCAAGAAAGTTTTGCCGTCTCATATAGTGATGTTGAAAAGTATTGTGCGCTATGAAGAAATTAAATTTCTCAAGGAAGTTGAATACCGCATGGCAAGACAAGATAATATGCCTGCAACTGAAATTGAACCCGGACTAGTATACTTTTTAAGTGGATTTTTAAAGACATATTTGTCTTTTTATATTTTTTTTCTTTTATTTTGCTTGGTACGTTACATTTAAAATATTAAAATATTATAATATTAAAATGGATTTGAGGGAGGTGGGATATGATGATAGAGAATGGATTAATTTTGCTCAGGATAGGGACCAATGGCGGGCTTATGTGAGGGCGGCAATGAACCTCCGGGTTCCTTAAAAGCCAGTAAATAAGTAAGTACGTTACATTTGTGAAAAATTCTCGCAGCAGTCTGGGTCAGTCCAAAGTCTATTGTTTTTTTTTTTTGTTCTCATCCCATACCGTCTTCTTAAAGTATTACCTTGGATATCTGGGTGTTATGCTCGCATTTTCTTACTCTCTTACTTGATAATGACATCATTAATAGTGAAAACATAAAGATGGAGGTAAGTTGAACGTCCGAGATAAGAGAAAGTTGAATTATGATAAGTCATTTTAGCTTAATGACTGACGTGAAGAAAGAGGAAGGAGAAGATGAGAAGAAACAAAAGGCTCGACTCTTGTCGTAAAAAAAATAAATAAAAACAAAGCATCATTTATACGTAGAAAATGTAGAAAGTTACTTTTAAAAAGCTAGTAAAAACAGTGTTAAATTGTTATTATTTTTTATTAGTTCCAAGACTACGAGTTAATTAATGAAATCCCTATGAAATCAAGTTTCATGTAGACGATACGAAAAATGCATTTCTGTCTACATTCAATTTCAGTGTGACATTGTACGACTCGTATATCTTTCGGGAATTCTTTTTTTCCATTTATTATACGGTTGCGAGTTATTTTTACAAGCTAGTGAGTATCCTTGTAATACAATGATCCACGAGATACAGATGTCTCGCTTCATGTATTTAATTTTCCTGTTATAAAATTGATGTTCAATTTTCGAAATTAAATTTCTTGTGCCGGGATAAAGTAGTTTAGATATAATATAATGCTCTAATTCTGGCATAATAGCAAGTAATTTAGAAAATGCTTTACCTGATGACAAAAACGTTCACGAGTCCCTCGTAGTGTACACTCTATGAGATGATCTGTATAGTGATATGAACGAGTCTTGTATTGAATTTGTTTTTATTCTCATCAGAGCTATTTTATGACCGCCGAACAAAATGGGAGGGGAGGAAACAATGCTGTACAGTCACGTCCGTTTCAAGAAGACCACCAAGGATGTTATGAACACTTATTTGCTATTATCTAATTCTTCTTCTGTTATTTTCCTCCCAACTACACCTCGCACATACTCCATTATCGTTCGCTCGAAATGATCCTTCCCGCCTGCCTTCCCGTCAGGCACTTAGCCCTCGTACTATGCCGTGCTGGTTGCATGTCCTCTCCCCTGCTTGTGGCTATATTACCACTAAATGTCTTCAGGCACGACATAGCATGACCAATGTAATAAGTGGACTAATGCATACATGCCCCCAAATGATTGCTCACTCACTCATTCGTTCCTCCGTTTGTTTCACTAAAACTAAAAAAAAGAGGAAAGAAAAAAGTTAGAAATGAAAAGTTGAAGAGAAAACTTTATCACGCACACTAAGAGGGACGCGTATTAATGTGTAGACGTTTTTCAGTTACAGATGCACTATGTCTTCATGTTTATTGTGGCGTGACAAGAATTATTCTTGTTAGATTCCCGTATGATTAGGCATACCTGTTTGGGTTTTTCGTAGGTTTTCTCAATCGTAAGGCGAATGTCAAGTAAGACCTAATTTATGAAAATCCTTGGCCTCATTTCGCCAAAAAATACCACATTGCTATCAGCAATTCCATCGACTCTAAATAAGCGTAACCTAGTAGATAAGTAACCAATTAAATATATACCTGTATACTAGTGTAATATGTAACTAGTCAGCGATGAATGCAATGGAGAGGGAAAGAAACTAACTACCCTACCCCATTATCTCCTGGCCTAGTTACCTCATAAGTGGTGCCTCCTTGGTATCAGTTGTGAGGTTCAGACCTGTCTTCGGACAGTTGAGAGAACAAAATATGTTCTATAGAAAAAGCTTCCCTCTACACTAAATCACTGTTCTAAAGACGTGTAGAAAGTTTCAAATATACGAATAAAATTGAAAACAATGTTCAAAATCAACACTCTGCCATAATTTTAGTTTAACCCCTTCAGACCTGAATTTATATATATATATAAATGAAAAAAAAACTGGTCACATAATCATTCTGAGGATCCAAAATTTCCAAATCACAGAATTCAAAATTTTGGGACAATTTTGACCCCTGGGCCCCCAAAATTTTTTATTTTATTTTTAATTCAGGTATAGAAATTTTTCAAAAATAATACTCTCCATTTCTATCACACTGAATTTTTGAAAATATTTAAAAGTTTGGAAGACATTCCAAAAAGAAAAAAAGAAATAATGTACACTATAATGTACACCAGGCCTGAAGGAGTTAAAACAGGGATATAGCTTATCACTCACATAATTTGTTTATATATTCATGACAATGTTTAAACAGTGGAAAATAAAAATGAGTTGGCTAAATTTATAGAAATCGAAAGTCCTACAGTTACTGTAAAAGCTATAGTGATGAGCAAAATTGTTATCTAAAACAAGATAATAGATCAAATAAGTAATACAAACTTATTGGGTGCCAAGTTAAAAAGACTAAACTAATACAGATAAAGTAATAAAATATGAATACGTGGGTCACACTAAAAGAATCTGCAAACTGATGTGTATAGCAATACAGTATATCAGATCGTTTTTGCTCGATAACAAAGTAATGTAATTTAGTTTCCAAGACAACTGCTGTTTATAGCTCCAATAGTAATATGCGTTGCAAGAGCGGTATGTTGAAGTTTTCATGTTCGAGGAAAAGTTTGAAAAAGCGAAACGTAGTTGAGCTTTTTTAATTTCCGAGATTTGAAAGAAAAGATACCGCTCGTGTATCGTACATTATTTTGTGCGAAGATCGTTTATTATATACCTGAAAGAGGAATTTCTAATTAGTTGCAATGAAATCTCCATCTTGGTTTCTTTTCAATGAAGGCAAATTTGCAAAACAAAAATATCTATCTTCAACATTGTTGCTTTAAAATGTTTTCTGTGTTTACTATACTCCAGCAGGCCGTGATATACGTCTGTCTTTTTTCCCCCCAGTCTATAATTGCGAAATTAAAACAAACGGTAAGGTTATGTAATGAATTAGAGTTTCCTTAATTTTTGCAAATATTTAAAAACAATAATTAACAGTGCAATTTAGGTGAAATTGCAGTGGTAAGTTTCCAATTTATAATTATTACTATATTGAACGTCTCTAAATAGTAATATGCGTTACAAGAGCGGCATGTTGACGTTTTCATGTTGGAGGAAAAGATTGAAAAAGCGAAACGTAGTTGAGCTTTTAATTTCCGAGAACATGAAAACAAACATACCGCTCGTGTATCGTACATTATTTTGTTCGAAGATCGTTTATTACATACCAGAAAGAGGAATTTATAATTAGTTGCAATGAAATCTCCATCTTGGTTTCTGTTCAATGAAGGCAACTTTGGAAAACAAATATATCTATCTTCAACATTGTTGCTATAAAATGTTTTCTGTGTTTACTATATTCCAGCAGGCCGTAACATACGTCTGTATTTTTTTCCCCCAGTCTATAAATGCGAACTTAAAACAAACGGTAAGGTTATGTAATGATTTATTTTTCATTTTAATATTTTAACAGTATTATTTATATAACATATTGCAGTAATAACATCGGCAACTGGAATCTTGTTGATTTTTTCACGACTTCCTTAATGTTACTTGCATTACAAATGCAGTAACGTTTGTGGTGTTGTAGAGTTTACTTAATTTTTGCAAATATTTAAAAACAATAATTAACAGTGCAATTTAGGTGAAATTGCAGTGGTAAGTTTTAAATTTATAATTATTACTATGTTAAACGTCTCTAAATATAATATGTTAAAAGCCTAAATCAGTAAAATGAATATGGCGCTTAAGCGGTAAGAAGAGGGAAATTGTTATGTGTGTTACGTTGGGAATACTGAATGTGGTATTTCACACTTACCGCGTATTGGTTTTGTGCGGAAAGCAAGAAAATACGCACGATCTCGCACAAAATAAAATCAATATGTCACTTAAGCGGTAAGAAGAGGGAAATTGTAATGTGTGTTAGGTTGGGAATACTGAATGTGGAATTTTAGACTATCCGCGGATTGGTTTTGTGCGGAAACCAAGCAAATACGCACGATCTCGCATAAAAATAATTTCCTACTTTAGCTGTTAGAGATTTTAAAATTTAACAATCTTTCTAATTAATGAATTTAAGTCGACAAGACTTTCGGGCTTTGATTTCTTTACGATTTGAAATTGTCATTGATGACAAAATAATATATCCAGCGACTTCGAAACGGTTTGAGATGAAGCACCATAAGCTAGAACAATGTATGATTGGTTTACGTAATCTAAACTTGAACATACTTATATCAGAAATGATTTCCGTGAGGGTCGACCAGCTATAGGGACCAGTAATACACATGATGTGCGTAAAATGATTAAGGGTAGAAGATGGTATTTTTTAAAACTTTTTTCCTATTTGGTGTAAAATATTAATTTTTTGTATGTAGAGAGCTCATAGCTGTAGGAACTCAACCAAAAATAAATATTTTGAAAAAATTATTTGGGGGCCCAGATTTGAAAAAAATATACCCAATGCAGGATTTTACTAAAACCGATAAATCTAAACCATTTTTAAAGGTATATTCATCCAGTTTTCTGCAATGTACTTGCAAAGGCATGCTCTACAAACTGTCTGTAACAGAATTTTTATATTAGTCCCTACGTTTGTAAAATAAACAATTAAAATTTAATAACACTTTTCTGAATTCCTTTCTTGCAAACAAACGGACGTAGTTTTAAAATGAAACCAATTAACAAACTTCTGTTGCAGAGGAAAGTTTCCTTATAGTCTAAAGAATGTGTGTTCTAAATTTTATGCATGTATCTTTAATAGTTCAGAAATCATATCCATTTTTGTCTGGCAATGTATACAAAAAATGAAGTTACCGTAAATCGATAAAAGGGGATGAGTGATTTAAAAATCCATAGTACAGGAAGTTTAAAAATGGCGTCTCAACATCCGATAAGGGCACATATACCCACGAAATATTATGTATTCCACACATATCAAAGAGTATTTTAATGAATTTTTTTTTTTTTTTGAAAATTCAATTTACCGAAAACAACAACAAAAGGGGGCGAGCGATTTAAAAATCCGTAATGCAGGAAGTTTAACAATGGCGTTTCAACATCTGATAAGGGCACAAATACCCACAAAATATTGTGCTATGCATTCCACACATATCACAGAGTACTTTAATGATTTTTTTTTTTAAATTTACTCATTTTTCACCAAAAAATACCATCCTCTCCCTTTAAAGAAGTTAAATCGAATAAAATAGGCATAGACGGAGTTACGAGTGCACTTCCCCCCAAACTTGTCTGAACTCTTTTTTTTCTATTAACGTTAGAAAATATTGAATTCAAAATATTTTTCTTGCTTTTGTTTCTGATTGAGATACTGTGCTTAAATTGACGAATTAATGTCTTCAGATCATGTGTCTGGACTGTAACATTTATTTTACCTTCTGAATGTATAAGAATTTATTTACCTCATTGAGGAATGGAAGGACTGTAATGTTACTTTTGTAACAGCTTGTAGAGATTAAGTAAAATAATTAGAATTTACATTTCATATGATATCTTCAGGAAGGTAAGCTTCAGATGAAGTTTCTGTTAGCACTGTTACGGAGTGTTATTGATGTACATATGTGTTTGTGTATGAGACAGAAAAATAGGGAGATTGTTTTAAGTTATGCCCTATCATAATTTGTAGGACACCTATACTTCAAGCCCTATACAACTCGGTTCGAAACTTGCGGATTTGGATGTAACACTGTAAGAAATTTGCCCCTTGAAAATACCTTTATTAAATTATCATATTCCGATATACCGTACCACGGTCAAGCTATAATGGAGGGAGAAGGCAAATAATGTCCCCCATAACCTTGTCATATCGAGATTCTATGTTTTGCTTTGCCCCCCCCCCCCCAAGGAAACTGTTCTCTCTGCCTATGACTTTAGGTCGAGATTCGAGCATCTTTGGGGATAGGTATGAGTTAAAAAAGATTATCGTTCATAATCATCTTTCTGTGAGGAAGCTGTGCGCTCGATGGATTCCACATAATTTGACAGAACCTGGAAAACAAACAAGTATTGATTAGAGCAGTGAAATGGCATTACCCCACTGTTGATTTTTTTTTTCTTTTTTTTCCATAGACTATTTATTGTTTTTAAATTCTTGGTATTTGTCCGTTATATGTCTACTAACATTTTGAAATAAGAATAACAAAAATAATAATTAATGTACTTTAAGAACTAATACTCTTTATTGATATGGGGTGATCTTGTTATCTCCCTTGGTAGTCTGTCATGAAAATTCTGGGATATTAAATTTAATCTGTGGCTTAATTTTCTTAATTTATGACTTTGTTTGGTTCCAAATTATTTTTTTTCCTGTTATTTATTTATTCACTAGCTAAAAGCACCCGGCGTTGCACGCGTTTTCCTTTCTACTTCTGTTTTTAATTAAACTGCTTATTACATTTTCGGAAATCTCGGAAACCTAACTATAGACAACCAAAACGAATTGCCTTTACTAAGCTAAGATTAATCTTTACTTAACGTTACTTATATGAATTCATGAACTCTTTAGCGAAATGCCTACCAATTTAATATAGTTCTAAATCAGGCATCGAAAGAAAACATGTCATCATCTGCCTGACGTTCAAGGTTTTTTTTAAATTTATATATTTATTTGTTTTTATATATTTATTCTGGTGTAGTTAAGGCCATTAGGCCTTCTCTTCCACACCGCCAGAAATACAAATAAAATAATAGAAAAATCAAACTATGAACAAAGTAAAACCCAACGAAAATATGATTCCTTTTCCTCTTTCTGATCAGTTTCAGCATCGAATCAATATGTACATATGTAATTTAATTTATATTCGAAGATTTTTTAGCTCTTGAGCGCTGTACACCCTCTTATATCATACCCAGTTTTTTTAATATGACTTGGAAAACTATATCTCAAAAATTCAGAACATATTACATTAATTCTTATTTTATACACAGAATACAGATACAATATAAACTTGCAATAAGTCATTTTTTGACATAAACACTAATATTCTGAGAGACGTATAGGCTTGACGGTATTTTAGAAATTGAGAGATTGTTATTTCCACACCGCATAACATACTACATTTGCAACGTGATTATAAAGATAGAATTTCGCAGTAACATATTTTCGGACGTGAACAACAATATTTTGAGATACGTATATTTTAGAATTAATACAATGCTATTTTCAGTCAGCTTACGTACATTCACGTACTACATTAGCAACATGACAGAAATATAATTGAATTGCTTTTTGATATGTGTAAATCTTTTCTTCTTTTTTTTTTTCCTTTGTATAAAATATAGTTGAGGATGTGAAAAACATTCAGTTTTTAAGTCAATGTTTGCAACTTTGAGGTACTGTCCTTGAGCTTCATTTTAATATGGTCATTACAAATGCTAGTCGCACTGAAATTGCAATTGCATTAAATAGACTGGGTATCATAGCAATACGTGAGATAAAAACATCTTCTCCTTTCGTTTTTCCAGTGAATATTGCCACTTCTATTACGTTTCGCATGAGTTCTTCGCACCAATTCATGTTGGTGCATAATTTTGGTGGGCTAATATTTCGCAATAGTACTTCTGGTTATTCAATATTAAGTAAATTATGTGGTAGCAATCCTTGTAGTTTGAAAGAATTCTAGAATTCTGTTGGATAAAACACAGCCTGCTCACTATCTACAACTGCATCGAGAAATTCATAATACGGTCCTGGACTGCGTAAAGATATTTATTGTACGAATTATCTAGTTTTAGAATTCATGATGTGTACCAACAATGTTATTCGTGTTATAAATTCCATGGCCTCGTGAAAGTCGATGTTGAATACAAAAGACAATAAGAAAAAAACAGTTGACTATAGAAGATAGTATTTTAATATTACACATGAATGTTCGATCGTATTTATTTCTATTTTTTAATTTTTTTATTATTTTAACTTCCATTTGTACAATTTTAATATAGTCTATGTTTTTCTCCTGGTTATGAAGGTTAAATGTGCAAACTTTGGCACATATCGGTCAAAGAGGTATAGAGAACATACGTACCCACATTCACTTTTATATATAAAGATTTCATTATAATTGTATGGTAACTTGGTTTGAGACAGCATAAATAAAATATTACGGATGTATTATTTATGTAGTAAAACTCCCGTTATGGTGGGTTAAAATATAATAACGTATCTAAAATAATATAAATAAATTATCAAAATAATAAAAAAAGAGGAGTTGAGCTCAGGGTCGAACTTGAGTTCCTATATATCAAAGTCATTCATTTTACCACAATGCTACAAAGAGCTACTTATTTATGTGCTTGAATTTAAGTATTATGAATGTTTCACATTTGCTGTCTATTATGTTTGATTTTGAATTTGTAAAAACTAAACAAATATGTGTTTTATGTCATTTTGTATTGTGTATTATTGCCCCTGACACATTCAATCAAGAAATCGTCCCTCATTTACGTAATGTTAATTTAATGTTATTTTATTTAATATTTCAATAACAATATGACCGCTGTTACAACGGAAGAAGACGTGATTGGATGACGTCAATAAAAGATAGTTGACTGTAGAATAGGAGGCCATTTTAATATCATACATGCCTTATTTCTTTCTAATTTTTATTGTTTTCAATAATTTAACATCCATCTGTCCAATTTTAATGTAGCCTATATTCTTCTCCGGGCTATATAGGTTAAATGTGCAAACTTTGGCAAATATCGGTCAAAGCGTGTAGATTTGTATTGAGTACATACATACATACATACACACATACATACATACAAAATAAATAAGTACATACATACAAAATAAATACATACATACATACATACATACATACATACATACATACATACATACATACATACATACATACATACATACATACATACATACATACATACATACATACATACATACATACATACATACATACATACATACATAATTATCAGGAATATTGTAATTTTAAATGTAAATTACCCAAGGCATATATATATATATATATATAAATTTTAAGCTTATAAGTAGAGGATTGAAATTAGTTAAGGTGATGGGTAAATTCAACTCTCATATTATGAAAAAAGGAAATTGTAGCATGATATTGTAATACCACGTGTAAATTGTTCAGTATAATGCATGTAATATTACTATGTAATGGGGCATGCAGCTGATGTTCTCAATAAAATTAAAAAAAAATTCATACATACATACATACATACATACATACATACATACATACATACATACATACATACATACATACATACATACATACATACATACATACATACATACATACATACATACATACATACATACATACATACATACATACATACATACATACATACATACATACATATATACATACATACATAGCCACATCGACTTTTATATATAAGATAATGTTATTTATATTATCATGAACTCTGGTTTCCAATTTTTTTTATTTATGTGCGTTACGGTTATTCTGAAAGTGAGAGAAATAATTATTAGTGGACCGTTTTCTTCGAGATGATCATTGTAGCATAGGTAGTGTTCGAATATTTGAATATCAACAACGAACTAAATTTTGTTTCATTGGATTTACATTTTTATTTATTTATTTATTTTTAGACGTTTTTATAGATTTTTTATAATTTTATTTTATTATGAACAAATCTTTTGAAGATGTTCATAGTTTTATAGATTGTATTTCAATATTTAAATTTCAACAAATAACTGAAATGACTTGCAATTTATGTTATAGTGCTGTGACATTCATAGCTCATTGCTGTATTGTCCACTATGTCAAAACTATATTGCTTTGAGGATCTTGTCTTGAAATGCAAGTGAGACAAGTTTAAGTCTATAACAGTATATTATCTTGTAGTGTCACTAGTAACATATCTAAAGTTTTTAAATTTTGGTATACGTTTTCAACAATATGGAACGGGACTTTTTGAACCACCTTGTATTTTTTAAAATAAGATTATTTTACACTTTTACATTTTCTGGAGGTTCACAGCCACAAAAAAAAAAGTTAAATATTTCAAATTCTTAACAAAGATTGGTATATGATTTTAATGGGGATAATTGTAAGTTGTAATGAACCTTGGTAACAAGAGGGTTAAAAAAATTAATCAAGGCTGGTCATATTCTGTTTTTGACATAATAGATGAGAGGTGAAGAAACATGGATTTATTACTATGAACCAGAAACCAAGCGGTCGCTCTGGTCCCGTCTTCTCCATTCCACCGGAGGGTCGTGATGCGGTTGATGCTAAGTGGTATACCACCATTTGTTTACCAACAGTCTTGGAAAAAGTGCTTACAGAATGACCTCGAATCTGTATCATCCTGGACAATAGCAGTTTATCGTTCCATATTGCGAGACAGTGGATTATTTCATTAATTTATATGTGAAAGTGACTCATCTGCTCTACGGTCCTGATCCGGAACTATGCGACTTCTTGTTCGCCATCATCAAGAAGAAAATGCGCGGATTGTCCTTTAACGTCGCTGAAGCTACGATTGAGGCCTTCAACGAGCTGGTGTCTGAAGTGACTCTAGAAAAGTAGGTGCAGTGCTTTGAATACTAGTCCATCGAGTAGTTAAATGCATATGATTTAAGGAGGATATTTTGTGAAGCAATAAACAAGAAGCAGAAACAATTGGTTGCTATATCTGTTTGCAGAAACTTTAAATTTGTAACCGGAAGTATTTAGTCATATTTCTAGAAATGATAGTCTAAGAGAACATTTTAAAAATGTACAGTGTATTTAAGAAAATCTCAATGATTATATGAAACCTCTGTACTTGAATCGAAGTAATAAAATACAAAATGTAATTGCTTTATTTAACATTGTAGTGTATTACATTTAACATTTATGTACAGCTTATACACAGCCCTTATATCCAATATTTCTATGACTGTTGTGTGGAAAATTTCGAGGCACAAAGTGCATATTTCATTTTTATATCCATCGTACAAAGAGTGACGTTAGAGTAAATCTTTCATGTCAGGGCGTTACAAATTTCCTCTCTTGTACCTCGACCGTAGACGTTCCATGTTAAAAATAACACAACTATAGAGACAGATCAAATTTTACAAAACGTCGACCATGTGTTTATATGGGATGAAAACGGAGTTGTGAAAATATCGGTTAAACAAAGATTACAGTTCGCAAAGATAAGACTTTCAAAAATTACAGCAACAGTTCGACTATGTGAAGGACAAGGCACAAGTTAAACAGTTTTGACAATATTGCAAAGAAGAAACTATAGACAAAATTTGTGTGAACATAGGCCTATTAAAATGATGGAGCAAGAACTGTACAGCGATCAAGGAAAATGTGAAATGAACAACTGGAGCCGTAACAGGTTAAAATAAACTTAGCACGTGAAGAAGAATAAGAAAAAAAATTAGGTGACGTCGTAGGACACATGTCGTCCTAATAGATTAATTTTTTTAAGCATTTCTATTTCAACACCAGTTCCAAATTACAATTTGATATTCCACAAAGAGCTTTCTATAATCTAATCAAGTGTGGAAGCAAGACAAAAAAATGTATATGGACTTTGTCAAGTACTTTGAAGTAATCAATAAAAGCAGTAGAAAAAGGCAAGTTATATTTTTTCCACTTCCATATCACTTGTGTGATAATGAAGGTACTGTCTGTATATATGAGTAACCTTTCAAAACCGCCGCTGACTTGAAAATTAATAAGCATTAACATTCAACTATCCGAATGCGCATCATAAAAACTGCTGTCAGTTGTGCTTATTTCTCTTCCAACTACATACAGCCTTATATAATGATCTCCACTCCATTAATCTGTGCTCCAGTGGCCCCAGTATATATCTGGGCAGCCCTGAGGCGCCGCAACTAATGTCAGCAGTGCTATAAAGTAACGTTTAAAATGAACACGTTTTACTGCTAAATGCTGTTTTCTTTATAACCGCAAGGAATTAGAATAATAAGTAGCTGCTAAAGTCTGCTTTTAATTAAATTACATGTCCTCGAGGGATGTCAGACACATTGCGATATTTTTGGAGCTATACTTCACGGTGCGGCAACTTGCTCCTTTCACATGCTTACGCTCTCCACTGCACACCGAATGTTGCTAACACATCCGTTTCCATTAAAAAACCACAAATAATAGCATATCTTTTGAGAAACCTCAATTCCTCATGAAGATGAAGTCCAGGCCGAAGGCTAAGTTCATATTGTTTCTGTTAGGCTCTCTCTTGCTGTTAGTTCATGCATATACACCATGTACATAAAATAATGTAACAAGAATACACAGCATTGAACATATTTTTATTCTCTTTTCTTTGTGAGATCAACAGATGTTGGAAGTTTTGTTACACACTTTCTACATGTGCGCCTCTGGATTGCCGTGCAATGTCTAATTGAAGGTCAATTTCGTTCCAAGTTTTTTGAAGCATAACTGATGTGATCGTAGAAATAACGTCTCTTATTCTTATACTTAAGACCTGGACATTCGCTACGGGTGTTCTATAGACGTTGTCCTTCACATAACCCCACATAGAGAAATATAAATCTGGCGACCTCGGAGGCCAAGGGATTGGAACATCTCTGCCGATCCATCGTCCACGAAAAGAGTCATCAAGGAAGTGGCTTACTTGGAGGGACCAGTGCCGGGCGCCCCATTCTGTTGAAACAAGATATTTGGTAGTTGCGCAATTTGAGGTAGTAAAATTCTTGTAACATATCTAGGTGCACGACAAATGTCACCGTTTTCTCTGCGAAAAAGAATGGTCTGATTATTCGATCACACATAAGTCCTCACCACACATTGGCCTTAGGACTATCTCTCTCATGTTCCCTCACTATGAGAGGAGGCTCAGATCTCCATTTACGCGACGATTTACGTGTCCCGACAAATGGAATGTCTCTTCGTCACGAAACAGTATGTGCAAGAAATTATTATTTTCATCTATTCTATGCAACATATCCACGGCAAAATTCATTCTTATTACCTTAACATCTTCTGCAATAGCCTGCACATTTTTGAAGTTTGTAAGGAAAGAGCTTAAGGCGCTTCCGAAGGATTTTCTGGATACTTGATTGTGAAATTTGTAATTCTCGTGATGCACGACGAATAGAAATTGTTGGACTGTTTTGGAAAACTTAATGTATTGCTGCAAATTGAGCTTCAGGTACACTCGGTCTTCCTGTAGGTTTTGTCTTTCCTGCGCTACCAGTTTGCTTAAGTTTCTCTTACTATATCCG
This sequence comes from Periplaneta americana, assembly GCF_040183065.1. NCBI lineage: Eukaryota > Metazoa > Arthropoda > Insecta > Blattodea > Blattidae > Periplaneta > Periplaneta americana. Next base: position 115,694,026 of record NC_091120.1, on the reverse strand, counting down.
AATATCACGTCTAGAAAGTGCATGACGAGTATTGTAGATTCTCCTATAATTTATCTGAACTTCTGTTGTTGAATTAGTCTGAATTAGCCATTCTACACAACGAACTTTCTCTTCTAAATTCGCCTTCTTCAGAAAAAATGTGACATACGAAAAAAAAATTGACATACGGCAACAATGACCATTGCCAGTGAATAAAATCTCCCAACTTTTGTTAACATCTTACAATAACCATAATTCAATTATTATATTCATGTTATTAGATATTTTGATGTTATTTTGTTACATTATTTCATGTACACGGTGTGTAGGAGGGATGGAGGCAGGTTGGCTACAGAGGCACGTTGGCACGCTAGCTTTATTTCGGTAGTTAAGCGACGAATTGCAGCACCACGCAGACATCATGGTCCCTCCTTTACAAAGCACGTTCCACGGAAGCGTCAGACCTTTGTGGCAAGCGGTAGAAGGAAGCCATAAAGTTGTTTTTGCAGCAAGATAAGTAAATTTTCACCATCTCGTGATTATTTTTTTACAGGATATATGTGTAATATTAAGTTAACTTTAAATACATCGTTGGAAAATACATTTAATTGCCGTGTTAATTTCATTTCGATCAATCATTATTTTAATTCGTAATTTTTAATCCAATTTAAATATCAGAGACAAGTTAGCACAGTTGTTAGGGACAGACTGGCACGGTGTGTAACCTATGTAGTCTACCCCGCTGTATTACTTTAACTGATTCCATGAATTATGCAATACATAATTTACTTATCCATACAATTTGCTATTATATAAGTTCAATTTAATTTACTGTAAATATTAAAAATATATGTTCGTTGCACTGATGAGAAAATGAGGACTTATGAAAAAAAAAACTGACAGAGCAACTACTTCTCCTGATATGATGCTACGAGCTGTCGGTGCTGTAAAGTTCGAAAACAGAAGTGCGGCCAAGGATTTTAATATCCCATTCCAGACTATCACTCGGTATTGTAGGTAAGCTACAGATGAGTAAAATGGTCTACTGTGATACGTACTGACTCTTCAGTTACGAAAGCATTAGAGGAGAGAAAATCGAAAAAGAATAACGAATTTATTCAATAAAAATACAAGAGGAGACTGTAGGCCTAGTAGTGAGAAAAGGAATCTTAAGATCAGTCGAAAGACAAAGAATAATTAAAGAAGGGAAAGTAACGAAGAAGAGAGAGATACATATTCCAATTATTGTGTCAAATCGTACTCAGAATGTGCACTAGGCGAAGAGCGGTTTCAGTGCCTGGAGTATAAATTATGACACATAAAAACTTTACAGACGGAAAAAGAAAGTTTGTTTGCATAAACCCCTTCTCAAATATTTTTAATAAGACAATATGATATATAGTCATTTACAAGTTCAAAATTAATTTTTCTATCTTGTTTCTCTAGAATTCTTTTATCTTTATCTTTTCTTTTATCTTAGTGTTTAACTCCATGATTATATATTTTGTGTGTTCATCATATTGAATTCTTTGCATGTGTAAAGAAATAAATTCCAAATTTAAAAAAATACAATCTTATATGCAGTTTTTTCTTATTTAACATGTAGCCAATTTACCCTACACCATGTGTCAATCTGCCTCCAGGGCGGGGTAAGTTGACTCTATCTGCACGTTTCAAAATAATACAAAATTTCAAATTTAAATCGTGGTGAAATCTAAATTCAAATATCTCTTTACATAACCAAAGAACCAAGTAGAACAACCATCTTTGAGGATTTCATAAAATGCTATGCAAATTACAGAAAAAAAGATACGTAAGATTGAGCCAATCTGTCTCCCTCTCCCCTATCTTTTTTTCTTTTGGTCATTTGAGACTTCTATAGCAATTTTCCCTTCAATTTCTTTTAGATTTCTCTATATTTATTTTTCCTAGTGGTTAATACTGTTTTTTATTTTGGTTATCCACTTTGAAACCAGAATTGCGAACTCCGTGAACTCGGAATCGCACAATCAGAAGAAATTCTGGGTGTAGTACTAGTAGCAGTAGCAATAGCAGCAGCAGTGGTAATAGTAGCATCACCAGCAACAGTAGTAGTAGTATTTTATCTAATTTGGTTTCAACTGTAGAGATTATTCAGCGGCTGAATTCAATATGGACAAGAAATGACAGACGAAAATTTTGCTTTTAATGTATGTTCTATTGATTTCGCTTTTAAATTATGATTTGTTTTTAAGTTATGACTTACAACATCTGTGTGTCACAAATGTGAAATACTAGTATTATTAGTATTCCATATCTTTATACATGGTTTCCTATTTCATTACTAGTGCTGGGACCCGTAGGAGAAGGGAAAACCTCATCTTCTAACAAACTTAGAAAACAGTGTAATGAAAGGCAATACAAGAATAGGGTGGAGTGAAAAAATTAATTTCAGAATTTAAATTCGGCAGGGCTCTCAAAAGTTGTCATTTAATGTCAAATGATCGTGTACGAAATTTTTTGGATATATTTTAATATTTAGATGTGCCCCAGAGGCTTCGAAAATTTCCTTATAGAGGAAACCCGGACAAAGCGGATAAGCTAAGAATAAACAATGCCACAGGCTATATTTTGATACTCACGGAATAAAAACTTCATGACTTTGGTTGTGACACATGTTGTCCACAAATCTACAAAACAGCAATTCCTTTCTCGTACCTACGGAGAGTGATATGATTTGAGAAAGAAAATATAGTTAATTATTCGCTTTGCCCGGGTACACGGGCAAAGCGAATAATTAAACCGGGCAAAGTGAATATCCCTATAACATTTTCACATTTCCATTTAATTTCCATTCACTGATAATAAAATTAAATCAACACATAAACACGATGTTAATTACGATAAGAAATGTTATTACAGCCCTTTACAGCACGTTAGATTAGTACAAAATACAAATTTGAACAAGTCGACGTTTCACTGGCACTGAAGACTTGGATTTCTTCTGCTTTTCCTCCTGCCCATAAGTTACTTCTCTTTCAACGCTTTTAATCTGTATAGATTCAGAGCGCTGACATTTTCTTCGTTTAACTCGTATCTTTCGAGCATCCACTTTTGGCACTGGTCTAAATCAAAAGAACTGACTTGGGTTCTCCTGCTGACGATGTTGAGGGTTTTTGTGTAACCGGAACTGAAAATCTGAGTGTAATATATTGATGTATTGAATATTTCTTCAATCTCTGAAGATGCCGACATCACAGATGTGGTTGATTCTGAGTGAGCATTAACTGTTCCTTCAGCCGCTGAAGAAGCTGGCACCGCAGAATTTGTTAAATCTGAGCCAGCTGTCGATTCGCTGATTTCTGTCTCAAGTGAGCGATCTGTAAGTTCATCTGGAGCAAAATCTTCATCAACAGACACATTCTGGTTGTATGGCCAGGTAGCAGAACCACTGATTGGAAGATTTTATTTCTTCAAGTGCTTTCTTCGTGGCTTCTTCAGACCATTTGGCTTGCTCCGTCTTCCTCTTGAAAAATTAAACCATCTGAAAACATATTACGACCTTTTTAAGTAAAAATTAAGATCAGTGTTACTGATTTATAATCTAATTAGTGTGACTTAATGCCTCCACTATGTAAAATTATCTAACACGCTTTATTACAATAGATAAATACATACAAAAATACAGCTGGCACTTATATAGTCAAATAAAGTTGGCAGGACAAAGCGGATAAGTTATCCACTTTGCCCTATTCACTTTGCCCGCAGACGCCACTTTGCTGTTCATTTAAGGTTATACAAACATAAACGTCAATAATCTTCTTCGTAAGTACGGCATTTTAGAACTAATTTTATCGCCTATATATATATATATATATATATATATATATATAGGCGATAAAATTAGTTATATATATATATATATATATATATATATATATATATATATATATATCAAAGAGTTTCTGCAGTACTGTATTTTGTACATATGCTTCTCTTACCTTGAAATATTTTAAGAAAACAGTCAATTTTCCTCAAACATACGCTGACTTCTTCTCTTACTAGCTAGAATGACGGCAAATCAGTTCCAGCAGCAAAATCTGGTAGGGATTCTTACTCAACATAGCAGAAAGCGCTACCAGTTTGCGTTTCTATGAAATAGGCATTATTCTCTTTGCCCGGTTTATTCGTTTTGCCCGGGTGTCCCCTAATTAAAAATAAGAAAATGAGCTTTTGTTTCACTCTTATTACTTAATTGATTATATTATCTCATTTTCAGTTTGAGAGAGGATATGGATCACAGTCGTAGAGAGATACTGGAAAGGAGTAAGGGTACCCCAAGTACAAGGTGCACAACAGAATGCCCAATATCTGACACTCTACCCGAAAATATCACAAAATGTTCTTCCCAGCAGTGCTGATGTACTTATGAACTGTTAACTGTGAGATGGAACCTGAAACTTGATATTCATTCAAAAGAACCAAACATCAGAGATATTGCAGAAATAGTTTCCGTAAATGTTGAGAAGATGTGGAGGAAAGCACCTATTTCTCACATTTCTTACAAACGTGCAGTTGAAACATCATTCAATTCCACAGTGAATACAGAAACATATTGAAACCATTCAAAGGTAGAGAAAGTGATACGAATTACAAAACTAATATTAGAAACTACTGCAAAACTATTAATTCAGAATTATTCCATATTATCTTTTGCAAATGTAGGCCTACAGACTTTTCAAAAGGCAAGTACCCAAAAGGCAAGACGATTCCAAGTGATGAGCGAGAGTTCATTGTTGACTAGAGAACCATGAGGAAAATGGTAATTGGTAATATTGACATTAAAATGATCCGGAATATTAAGGAAAAAGAGGAGCGAAAGGTGAAGGAACAAAGGAAACTGGAGGTGTGTCAACAGAATATCCGATAAGTATTGCATCCGAAAGCAGTTCAGGATTAGAAGATGGGGAAGGACATAAAATTAGAATTAAACCAATACTTATTTACTTACTGGCTTTTAGGGAACCCGGAGGTTCATTGCCGCCCTCACATAAGCTCGCCATCGTTCCCTATCCTGAGCAAGATTAATCCATTCTCTATCATCATATCCCACCTCCCTCAAATCCATTTTTATATTGTCTTCCCATCTACGTCTCGGCCTAGAATTAAATTTAGAATTAAACCAATAATCAGAATAAAGAAAAATCAAATGAGATTGCATCTTCCAAAGATGGCAAGACGTGGCTTTTCAGATCGAGCAGCTGCCTGTATTGCTAGCGGTATTTGCAAGACATTGGTGTTTGATATGATGGTGAAACAAGTAATATCATCGATCGTAGTAGCCTGAAGTACGCAGAGAAAGGAAGATTTTTTTTTATTTTAGTAGGTTATTATAAGACACTTTATCAACATCTCTGGTTATTTAACGCCTGAATGAGATGAAGGTGATAATGCCAGTGAAATGAATCCGGGGTCCAACACCCAATGTTACCCAGCATTTGCTCATATTGGGTTGAGGGAAAACTCTAGAAAAAACCTCAACTAGATAACTTTCCCCGACCGGGAATCGTACCCAGGCCACCTGGTTTCGCGGTCAGACGCGCCAACCGTTACTCCACAGGCGTGGACAGAAAGGAAGAAGTTTAGACAGCAGCTATGGAAAGATTTGCTGAAAATTTCCGCCCTCTTAATAGATTGTACTTCGATAGAAGAAAAGATCTTAAAACAGTTCCAATTAAGAAGGGTTACAAGTTCCATGCATATACTCTGTTGGAAGATCATTACACACATGCTCAAGAACCAGATTCAAGATACATAAGTCACATTACAGTTCCAAGTGGTGAATCAGAAATTATCTTACAAGAGATGTTATCACTTTTCCATAAACAAAATATTTCCTTCTAAAACCTCAAAGCAATAGGATGTGATGAAACAAATGTGAACTCTGGAGTCAAAGGTGAAGTCATGCGTGTATTGGAAGTGCAACTAAATCGGCCTTTGCAATGGCTTTTTTTATCTTCTTCATACTAATGACCTGCCCTTAAGACAATTATTTCAGAGAATGGATGGTAACACAGTAAGCCCAACGTCTCTGCCTGGGCCAATTGGGAAAGCAATAAAGAAATGTGAAGATCTTCCCCTTGTAAAATATAATCCTATAAAGGTGAAGAATTTCCGACACATAGTTCAAGAAGTAATATATGATCTTAGTACAGACCAGAAATATCTGTATGATGTATGTTAAGATGTATCAACTGGTATCTGTAAACAGATTTTTTACTACGTAAGCCAGGACCAGTCGTTCATTCCAGATGGTTGACTACAGCAAACGGGATATTGAGACTCTATATCAGTACAGAGAAACCTTGTGAGAAACGCATAATACTTGCAACATATGTTATTAAAGTATATGCAACTGTCTGGTTTTCCATTAAAATGAAACCAAAGTCAACAGAAGGTTCACGTCACTCTGGAAATTGATAAATCTGTCTCAATATTTACCTAAAGAAACAAAGACCATTATTAATCTAGTTATTCAGAGAAATAGTTGAAAAGATTCTTTTATCGATGATAACTGATGAGAGAAGACATTCAGCAGCTAGCACTCAGAACAATTATAGCAGCAAGACATTCTCCGAATTATTTTTCAAGGGTAAGAATGTTTCGTGTACCAGAAGTGAATTTTTAAGCTAAGGATTACACTGAACTCACTCACTGGCAAGAGACACGAACCACCAGTAACAAAGAATGTAGAAGAAGAAATATTAGATGTAATTCATTCACGGCAGGAGATGAACATTGACATACTCAAATTTTCATGTCACACTCGAGCAACTGAGATTTTTGTTCACCTTATAACAGAAACATCCAGAAGTGTTTGTGGGGAAAACAGGCGACATGGTTTTGTTCTTGCAGGAATACAATCAAGGTCACTAATGAAATCATTCAATACAAAGTCTGAATATACTCCTTGAAATTTGGAAAATAAGTTGAAAAACATTACACAAAATCTATTACTAACTAAATATGGTATAATATATTCACATACTCATTTATAATATGCAAGTTTGTCAAAGGGCTGTTATAAGTAAAAAATTGTTTCATTAAAATTGAAGAATTCTTTATTTATTTTTTGAAAAGTGATTTTTTTAGTAGCAATTACCTAAATTAGTATTTGTAAGTGAAGTGTATGTATCAGACGTTTAAAATGACTTGAAATATACTTTGAAATAGTAATTTGTAGATTATTATAAAAAAAGTTTTGCCGTTTGATGTTCCGATATTTGTTCCATACTTCACAGTGCTTGGGGCGCATCAAAGAATTGAGATAGAAACTTGAGATTTTGAATGAATAATAGCTATATCAATACACAACTTTTGCACACCCTGCCGATTTGAAATTCAACAAAAAAACGTTTCCCTATACTTTTCACTCCACCCTAATACAAGAAGCCATAAAACAAGTTCGAGAAAAGATGTGAGAGACGATTCATGTGGATTCAATATTACGTTTGGGAAAACATCTTCTAATGAAGATGCTGAAATCTTGCTCTGTGTTTTGCTCAGTAGAGGCCATATTGACTTTGAAATTTTGTTAATCTTGTAACTTGTTAATATATAGTATTCCATATTTCTACCTTCATTTTTATGACGGAAATATGTTAGATTTTGAGGAAATTATCTTTTCAAAGCATTTTATAACATATTACAAATTTATAAGTCCGGTGTATTATTCATAGCGACATTGATAAATAAATAGGACGATAATTTACGTTCAGTATTAAAAACGATAAAAAAAATGGTACTACATAATCGTACCTCTTCCTCTATTCTTTATGTGATGCATATGAATGGAATCATATTAGTTCCTAAATTAAATTATTATTTTTTCGCATAGGCTTTATTTCTTAAATAAATCTAATTAAGTAAACATATACAAGTCACTAAAATTTAACTCAACTTTGTTGCTGTAGAATCTTTAGTGTATTGTAAATATGTATAAATTAAGTATGTATTAAGTCACTACTGAATTTATTAAGGCTGGTCGAGCGGAAGGGAATGTCTTACGGCCTTAACTGTGTCGGCTAAAATAAAACATTCTACATTCTACACGAAATCTATACTTTAATTCCCTTCCGAAGTAGGCTAATTCTGAAAATTTTGTCTTACTGCCAAGGTTGAACCCGGAAATCTCTAATACAACGGCCAACATGGTAACTACTATCGTTCTGAAGACAATAGGGTAGAAATGGAATCGGTTAATTCTACTAATCTGGAATAATATTTTAAGAAATGTATTGTTAATACTTTTGATAGCTTATGAGTCGTAGATGATTTCACACTTACGGAGATTCAATTACTGGGTTCGCCTCATGCTGTGGAAATAATATTTTTTAAGATTCAGGCTGCATAAAAAAGAAAAGAGAGAGAAAGAAAAGAACTTTGACTCCAGTACTCGAAGAATCAAGTTCTATATTTATTACTGTTACTCTTGCACTTAAATGTAGATTACAATTATTGCAAAATCAATCTGAGTGATTCAATTGTGGTGACTATTACACTTTTACTACGTCATAGCACTTGTGACCAATAAAACGATATAAAACGACGTGTTTCAACCAATCATGGCTGCTTATCCTACAATTTTTTTCACCTCCCTAACATTTGTTTTTTTCATCTCCCTAGCATTTCTTTGTTGTTATTGCCGTCCTAGCATTTGTTTCTTTTTATCATCTCCCTAGCATTTTGTTTCTTTGTTTGCCAACATTTTACTTTCAATAATTATTATTGTACCATTTAAAATGATTTGTTAATTTCATCATCCTTCATTAAAACTTTTCTATCATTCATTTTGTTTATATTATTTATGTGTTATAGTCTCTGTGTATGAGATTATGGATAGTCATGTATCAGAGATAGTTTAATATATAAGTACATATCGATAATTCAAGTGGAATACAACAATTAAACTGAATCAACAAAGTTATCTTATAGTAATCGACCATAGAGTTCAATGAATATTATATAGTTGGCACAACTGGTAACAAGAGAACACTGATCATAAACATGTATGCTATTGAGAAAAATTCTATTGTCTTCTACTGGATTGGATGCGCTCATTACAAATCTGAAATCATTTATTGCCTAGCACGTCAGGTTTTTGAGTTAAGAGATAATCAGTAAATTTTATTTTTGCAATTCAGTAGAATACATTTGTATATAATAATTTCGGCTTGGTATGTATATTATTAGTTATATTTTCATTAACTTAAATAAAATAAATACGTTAAAGAAACAATTACCAGAATTATGCATATAATAATAAGCTCCATAAATCATTTCAAATTTGTTTGAGAGCTTTGCTTTTCCGCTTATGTGTACAGGTTCTTGATAGTTATAGGAACCAACAAGTTCAGATCAAATTTTCCTTGGTATCTTGTTTCCATTGCAGATATATCGTGATGAAATCTTTCCCCATGTTCATCACTTACATCATCGAGATTTGGTGGAAAGAAGTAAAAATGGAAATGCAAGAAGTGCAACTTCAAAGACATACAACAACCGACATTCTGATATGCTTTTAAACATGTTACGCACTACCTCAGCGTAATAAGAACTCGATAATTTCGTAGAAACTCTATTGTCATAGGAAAAGTGAGTCCCAAGCTTCCACCTCAAAGGAACAGGTTTTTGATCTAAATGCAGTGTCGCACATCAACTCTCGATCTCTGGTGGAATAAAAATTACTATAGTACTTCAGTTTTGTGTCACATTTCACTGAACCAAGCTTCTCTAGCAGATACTTAAACAGCTACTGTCCTGATTCATAGCCACTACGAAGTTCATGAAACCAAGTTTACACTAAGCACTGTAAATGTTATTTATTCCCATTAGTGTTGTTACCCATAGGCATATAAAGAATAAAGCTCTTTTAGCGGGTAAGGAAGGTAAAGTGCAACCTAACTTTTTTCACATAGTCTTCTTGATTATAAACGAAGTATTTCTTTTTTTTTTTTTCTTCAGAGAATCATATATAATATTAACAACGATATATAAAGAATTTTAGAAAATATCTGTTAAAAAAGCATATACAGATGATTTATGTCATTGTACAAATTTCCTGGCTGTAATGTATAGGTAAAAATAAGAGTAAAATGTTATACAGAACTTTTTCTGAAATTGATTTATTTCAGAGTTATGCAGCAGAGTAGGGATCACAAGTGCAACACAAACAAAACAAAATTAATTCCTCCTAGAGTTCAACTAAACAAAGGGATCACAAATTCAACACAAACAACGTATGTACATTTCCTCCAAAACATGTTCAAAGTGACATTCATGAAGGTGAAGACAATAACGTCGTACTGCTCTTGGAATGTTGCAAACCCTTCAATTCATTCCGTACAGTTTCAAAGCCATTTTCAATTCGCTGCTGTAGTTCGTTAGTTCAGTACCATAAAAGAACGCCTTGAGACGGCTCCGAAGGTAGATGGCCAGGGGGTAAAAGTCTGGTGATCTTGCTGGCCAAGCAACTGGTCATGCACGACCTATCCACTTATCGGGATATGCAACATTGAGATACGCCCTTGCATCACGACTGAAATAAGCAGGGGTAACAGCTTGCTTAAAGTACAGGGTGGTTTGTGTAGCGAGTGGGACATCTTCATAAAGCACATCACCCAATTCATGTTCCGAAAACTGTCGATACACTAGGCCAGTCAGGCGCGGTGGTAGAACATGCGATCTGATTAACTGATTGTCCACCATACTGGCTCATGTTTTAATACATTATTCTTCATAATTCTGAAATAAAACAAGTTCAGAAAAAGTGCTATATAACATTTTACTCTTGTTTTTACCTCTACATTACCTCACGAAGTTTGTACAGTGACATATGAATCACCCTGTATAGCCTATATAAAAATTGTGACTTGATGGGGAAGGGAAGGTAACGAAACTAGCATATTCAGTTTAGGTTGTTACACTTGTTTTCTCCTTGTAGCAAAATAATTTTTACTAGTGATTCACATTTCTAGTGAATGTGAAATTAATAATAGATACTGAGCTTTCATTAAAGTCTCAGTCATAACTATTTTCTATTTATATACCTTGGACTAAGCTAGGTATTCCATCCAGGTGGCCCGGTCAGGTTGTGATGAAAGTTATGATGAACAAAGAAGACACTGCAAAGTTTTTTCTCAAGATACGATCACAATACTTCTCAATATTATCCATTTCCTCCCACCAAACATCCTCATATTCGTCATCTTTCACTATGGCTGTTCCTCGACTTTGGAATTCTCTACCGAGTAATGTCGAGACTGTCAGACATCAAACCAATTTAAGAATAGAGTAAGAAAATATTTTTCTAACAATTCTCGTTAACAATAATACAATAATAGCCGTTTCAAATTCTTCATTATTTAATAGTTGTATATATATATATATCACTGAATAAATGTTGAAATCATATTATTATTAGGTACTAGCCGTACCTGTGCGCTCTGCTGCGCTTGTTAGAAATAAATATAAAGTAATTACATAATTAAAATAGGACATCTGGTCCAGGGAACATTCGTGTTTGATAAAAGGATAAATCGTTTAACATGTTACGTAATTTAAATTGTATTTAAGTAATTAAAATGCGATCATTTTGGTCTAGAGACCACTCATTTGGTGCAATGATAATTCCTTTAGCATGTTTCTTAATTGTTATTACATACAAATAATTAAAAAATGATCATTTGGTTCAGAGAACATCCGTTTTTGTGCAAGGATAATTCGTTAAAAATTTCCTAAATTAGTCTTGAATGCATCCTTTAATAAATCACTCCAAATTAATTGAGTTGATTGTGTACGAAGATAATTTTTCTGTTAACATTACTGTGCACCTTCTTCTTGTTGTTGTTAAGTTTATTTTATACACGCCTTAACATCTGTGGTCATTTCGCGTGTTTAGAATGTGTGGTTATATCAGTAGGCCGTTTTTACTCTTGATGAGTTCCTGTTTCTATTGTGTGTTGTAGACAGCTTGTGTTCGTGTAACAGATTATAGACGTTGATTAATGTTTTGGTATTGGTAACTGAGGCGGTGATGAATCATGGCATGTATCTTTCCAATCCGGCATTGGCTTTTTTAACTAAGGGAAATCATGAAAAAACCCAGTCAGATTGGTCGGCCACGGGGTTTGTACCCCGGACCTCCCGAATGCTTGTCTCAAACGCTACCGTCTGAGCCAACTCGCTCGGTTGTATATCATTGCTTATGCAAATAAAGAAATGAGGTACCCTACATAAATATTATTTTAAGAAACACAAGAAACAAATATGGGTAATTATGAGCGCACGAACTCCATTTCGTGACACCTTTTAAAATAACTCAGCTCCAGTGAGCTCTATGGTAAAATGCTTATTTATTATAGGCTGTATGGTCCAGTAAAAATACTCATCTTTACGACAAAACTCTTAACTATTATGTTCTGTGAACAAAAAGAAATTTAAATGTATAAAATTAGAATATTTTATGTGGACCAAATAAAGTTGCAATAATCAAGTTATACAATATTTTGACAGAATATCAAGTTTTCTGTACGTAAAGATCTATTTTCATCTTACCTCAGTCCTCATATGTAGTATTATATCCATCTAGAGAAACTACAAATTTCAAATAGTGAAGGAATTATAAAAATTAGCTTCTGAGATTTCTTCATACAAGCACACAAAATATATTCTCTGTATAGTAATATTGATAAAAGTCAAGACCTCCTCAAATACGTAGACGGAGTCATTTGCTATTATTTCCCTACAGCCATCGACGTCGTTCCTGCAATAACTCCTATGTTACATATCGAATTTCAGATTTTTTGTTCTATTAAATAACTTAAATAGTTACACAGTAATTAATACAATCTCCTATATGTAATTATATTTCTTTCTTTCGAAAATGTAAGAATTCACGATCTCCTCTGTACTACTCCCATAGAATGAATAAATCTCTTTTTTCTTCCTACTGAAAATTTTTATATTTTGCACATATTGATTACGGAACAACGACGCTATAATCTGAGGCGGCGGTGAAAATTTACTGTATTTTTATTTTAAAACTCTTGTATATCCTTAAATATCAGTCCTATCAAAATTTTTCTCGGAATAAAACTTATTGGAAATCATTGTTAAACAAACTTTTGTTATGTAACATTTGTCACAAAATCAATAATAAGCGAGATATTTTGATTTATTTAATTCAGACCCCCTTATAACCCCCCTTTCAAATAAAGTATTTTGAATATCATAAAGCCTAAAATCTAAGTTACAACGAACTTAATTCATATGCCAATTTTCATCGAAATTCGTTCAGCCATTATCACGTGAAAAGGTAACAAACATCCAGACAGACAGATAGACATACAAACAAAAATTTCAAAAAAGCGATTTTCGGTTTGAGGATGGTCAATTATACATGTTAACACCAATTATTTTTGTAAAAGCGAAAATTACCAGAAAAATTTCGATTACGGATTTATTATTTATTAGTAGAGATTACTATTACTATTTATTACCAACATTTCTTATCTAACATTCATTATTTACTTTTACTTTAATTATTCACTTTTATGTTGTTTTACGGTCTAGATATTAATGTAATAACTACTATAAGCCAATTGTATTCAATTAGAATTAGAGTCTGGCTGGGCGGAAGAGAAAGCCTACTGGCGTTAGCTCTGCCAAATTAAATAATTAAATTAATAATAATATTATTATTATTACTATTATTATTATTATTATTATTATTATTATTATTATTATTATTATTATTACTATTATTTCCTCATATATCATTCCGCCAACACTTCGCATCTTCCACTCATTTCATCTATCATCTGCAATAGTTAAAAATAGAGTGGATGAAGACTTGGGGGTAGTACGAGTTTCCGATGCTGATATAGGAAGGGCTTGGGACTTCGAATCCTGCGGACTTATCATTGTCAGGCTACTCATCATCTAAGGGTGAGATCTGAGTCTGTTAGAGCGGAGGTATGATGACCCACCTGTCAGAATCGGATTCATTAAATAACCTAAGTGCAAGGCTGTGTCCAGTATACAAGAAGTGAAGCGAAGTCAAGTATGGACTAAGCAACTACTGGGGTCAAATGAGCCACCCTAAAGAAGATGTAAATAAAATATAATTCTATGTACAGATATAAACATGCAAAAAAGTTCAGATTAAGAGAAGAATAAGAAAGGATGGAACAAATTCTGGTCTTTAAAATTCATCCTCCTTGACAAATTCTTAAGTCGCCGACTAAAAATCGATGTTTTGGAGAGCTGCGTCTTCCCAGTCATTCTATATGAAAGTCAAACCTGGTCACTAACAAATTCCCAAATGAAGATGCTAAGAGTAAGGCAACGAAGGATGGGAAGGAAAATACTACACGTCACCTGGAGGGATAGAATCAGCAACCAAGAAGTGATCACTCGGAGAAGCATGAACAATATACCGGTCCAATCTCTACAATTGAAGTGGAAATGGGGCGGTCAGTTACTGAAGCTCAACCAGTCAAGATGGGCCTATGCAGCAATTGTATGGGACTCGCGAATAGGGAATGGAGGCCAGGACAGACCGAGGCTGCGTTGGTCAGATCTATTCTGAGAAATAGTAGGAGCAGTATGGTCCAGAACAGAAACACGCAGTGAAGACTGGAGACTTCTGGAAAGAAGAGCGCTTCAAACGGTAACGATGTAAATATGAAGGACCAGCAAGCAACTTAAAAGAGATACTAAATTTCGAATCGATCAGCGCGTGGATTACTCTGGGCTTCATATAAATAAAGCATATGAGTGGGCAAGACAATATGTATAGTGTATATTTTTATGTAGTATAAAATTGAAGACACAAGGGATTAACTACAGGAAGGCAAAGAGAGCAGGCAAAAATCTCAATTGGATTGGCTCGTCAATTAAGAGTAATTGAGCTAGCCCTGTAGCAGGCGTTACAGGAGGCCCTTGCTTTAATGGGATTTCATAGGCTGTTCTTATTCTTATTTTATGTACAGAGGTGTTAAGTTCCAGGACATGATGGAATCTCAAAATTCTAATTCCGAACACAATCACCCGAAAGCCTAAACATTCACAAGATTCGTAAAGCTAACCAGATTTCAAGGTAATGGTGTGCAACTATTTATTTCATGCATCATGCCCAACAACGAATTTATATTAGAGAGAAATAACATTTTTCAAAGCTTGCGCTTATTTTTTTCAGAAGGAATTTACGAAATTCGTCAATTAGTGACTTCTTATCCGTCTGTATCTCGTATTTTCACGACTCCTCACGTGACTGAGTCGCAATTTACGGGTCAACACAACATACGGATGTTCCTCAAATCACTTTCACGCTTGTAACCGCTAGTGTAAATATTTCAATCAATTATAGCAATCGCGCTTCCAGTTTTATAAACCAATAACCCAAGATGAGGTGCGTTCGTGCATAGACCTATAGTAGGTACAGATCTATAAAAATGGAATGACACGATAAAATATTCTTAAGTCCATGATACAAGACACTGCGCATGATTGGAAGCTCGGAGCCCAGAGACACAAGATGATCCGAAATTCAGTTATTTAAATTCAAAACTATTTAGTTTGTTGTTGAAACTAGTTCCGAAGCACAAAACTGTAAAAAAAATTTAAAGTGTTGTAAAACTCGATAAATATATGTATATATACTTACTTACTTACTCACTTACTGGCTTTTAAGGAACCCGGAGGTTCATTGCCGCCCTCACACAAGCCCGCCATTAGTCCCTATCCTGAGCAAGATTAATCCATTCTCTATCATCATATCCCACCTCCCTCTAATCCATTTTAATAATATTATCTTTCCATCTACGTCTCGGCCACCCTAAAGGTCTTTTTCCCTCCGGTCTCCCAACTAACACTCTATATGCATTTCTGGATTCGCCCATACGTGCTACATGCCCTGTCCATCTCAAAAGTCTGGATTTAATGTTCCTAATTATGTCAATGCGTGCAGCTCTTCATTGTGTAACTTTCTCCATTCTCCTGTAACGTCATCCCTCTTAGGCCCAAATATTTTCCTAAGCACCTTATTCTCAAACACCCTTAATCCCTGTTCCTCTCTCAAAGTGAGAGTCCAAGTTTCACTACCATACAAAACAACCGGTAATATAAATGTTTTATAAATTCTAACTTTCAGATTTTTCGACAGCAGACTGGATGATGTGATGTAGTATATGCTATGGGTATTTTTATGTTATAATGGTGGCTCTATTGTTTCCTTTATTTTTTGTGAACGCACCTCCATCTTCTTGTCCTCTGATTGGAGGAAGGAGAGTGAACCGGTGACTGGCTGTTGGAGGAGCGAGGCGACATTAGTGGGAGAGCGACTCCGGTTTTGTAACGAGACAGAGAGAGCACGGGCAGTTTCCGACCTCTGCTGTAAGATTCGTCGTTTGGTTGTACTCCGCCATCGTTGGGTATGACTGGTTGAATTGGAATGACTCTGAGATTGCGTGGGACGCATCATCGATGGAACATCGTTTGCATATTGCAGTTATAAACATAGACCCAGGGACGGTCTGCTTCATTTTTAACAGCGCGTTGTCCAGCGCTGTTAATTACTATATTCTACACAGCGAGGGATGGTTAACGTCCTTAAGTCGACAGTGAAGTTTCCCCAAGTTTGCGACAGTATTAATGGAGATAGTTTGTGAGTTGGCGATGGCGTATTCTACATGGATCTGTACCTCAATTCAGCTAAAGGTTGGAGCGTAGAACTTTATTGGATTTATCAGAGCCCGTGTGGTACGGGGAACACTGTATTTCTTGTGGGTGTTTAATTGCCCTTTGTGGTATATTACCATTCATTATGTTAGTTATTAATTCTCCCTCTTTCTCTCTCTCGGCAATTTATGCCGTTATTAGATTTAATTTCCAATATCTTTTATTATTCACATCCCCTTACCTGGGGACATGCTTATATATTTATAGTTCTTAACGTGTACAATTTTGTAATTCTTTTTCTCTCTACTTTGTTTGTACTTTATTAAATTGTTATGTTCATGATGGCTTTCTTTATTAGTACTATTGTTAGAGGCAACCAAAAACCTTGAAAGATACGATCCCCTTTTCCCTTCCTGTGTTTCACCCAGGCACGCCAATACGACAGTGGTAGTAGAGCCTTTAGATTTATTTTTGGTTGCCTCATTTTCTTTATAGTCATTTATATGTTTTCTTTTATTGTTACATGATGGAGACGCAAGCAGAGCATGGAATTTGCTACGTAAGGAAGAATTGGTTTACGAGTTAAAAGCACGTGGAGCCCAAGTGGTGTAACTTCAGAAGTCATTACTGGGAAAATTGAAGGAACCAGATTTTCTCTTGCAACATCCTACTCGGAAATTCCCGCAAGTTTCTATATCTGAAGAAATTCTTAAGACTGAAGAAACTATAGATTTTTTTTTCGGAATTATTGAAGATTTGAAAAGAGACTTTACTAAGGATCGTTGGAGACAAATTAGTAACAGACTCTTACATTGGGAATTTAGGTTAAACGATATGCTGGCCACGGAACTTGATGAATCCGATAGTATTAGAGTTCAAATGGGGTTACAACGTTTGTTGCGTGTCAAAATTAATTTGACGACATTTAAGTCACATTTGACCCCTCAATCCTTTCACACGCAGGATGTTAAGTCAAGTGAGATTGCGGTTGATATTATTGTATCATAAGCTCATAATATGGAGCAGAATAAGAATTTAGGATCATTAAATACTTGTGCAAATTGGGGATTAGGTCCCAGTGCTCCCCCCGAAATATCTAATACAATAGATACGTTTTTTTTTTTTTTTTTTTTTTACAGATGAAAACTTTAATCCGCAACTTTTCCTGTTTTGGTACTCAAGCACTCCAATTGTTGTTTCCATTCACAGTTGGAATATTAAGTCAGCGTTTATTGCAAGCCATTGAGCAAAAGAAGGATATTGAACATTTTCACACGGAAATATTAACTGACTTTTTGCCGGGTCGTCTTCAACATTCTACATTTGATAGAATGTTTTATCGGAAACAATTTTCTTCCGAAACTATTTGGGATTATGCTGAAGATCTTAAAACCGTTCATGCTATGTTTCTATCTTCATTATCGAAAGCACAAGTGGTTGGTATCATTTTATCAGGGGCTATAGATACTGAAATCCGCGCACAATATTTATTAGAAACCCCTATTACCACTTATGCTCAATTGGATTCTTTATGTGCTCGTAATCAAGCTTTATTACGTGATCACCCACGAAACTTACGGTTACCTTCGGTTAAAATAGGAAGGAATAATGATACACAACGAACCGCGGTTCGTAAATGTTTTCAATGTAATCAGATTGGACATTTTGCTCGTGATTGTGTTCAAAACCCTATTGTGCAAGAGAAGCTGTTGAACCAAGATAATAATACAGCCTGACATACAGTGACACAACGAGACAAGAAGAAAAGGTATGGTTACTCATCACCAGTCTCGGTTGTGTCGAATCGTATTCGTAGTCAAACTCATTTTCAATGCCCTGTAGTAGTTTTACGTGTTCAAAACACCTTTTGTGAATATTTATTTGATACCGGTAGTATTTCATCTTTGGTTAGTAATGAAATGGTTACCAAGTTGGGACTTATTATCACTCCGAAACAGCGTATTATGACGTCGGCTGTTTCACAAACTTTTCATACTGAAGGCAGTGGCGGCTCATACATATTTAATGCATAGTGCCAAAATCAGTGGTATATCCAGGATACCCTAAGGGGGAGGGTAACTCTTTTTCCTACTATAAGCAATAATAATAATAATAATAATAATAATAATAATAATAATAATAATAATAACAATAATAATAATAATTAGAGACGAGAATTCCATGCAAATGCATGTTTTTATAGGAACATAGGACATACGTAGCTCATACTTAGTACTTATCCATTTCATTACTTTCCGGTTCCAAATAAGTGTACTTTTCCCGTGCATATTTGCATGTTTTCGACTTTTTAGGGATAAAAACATGCATAATGCATATTTAGGTAATTTTTAGCTTAATAATGCATATAATATACATTAAATTCAGTTTAAATGCATGTTTTAATGGTTTTGTGTGGCCACCTTAGTTTCTCGATTTTATGTTCCATATTTTAGCTTCAGAAATCAGGATTGAAGAAAAAAAAAAGAAAAAACTAAATAACAGAAAAGTTAAATAAAATATTAAGATTTTCTCAATAAGGTGTTAGAGGACCTTTCCCTGGACGGAAGTCCACTTTTACAACACTTTACCGACGACCCTCTATACACTGCGTGTCATAAATTTATTACGTTGGATATTTTGAGAATAGTAAGTAGAGAGGAAATATAGAGGGTTCAAGGAAATTGCCGACAAATAATTCAGGTCAAAAGCATCCTCTTTCAGGGAGGTTGTAAATTCTCTTCCTTTTCTAGTACTAGTAGCAATTTAGATTCTTCTAAAATTGGAATCACCGTAAAACTGTGTTTGCAGTGTGTGAATGTCGTAAGTTGTTAATGTGCTTGTTATTCTGTTTGCGCGTGTTAATGTGGTTCTAATATGTTTCCAATTTAAAGATTCCAAAAGTGTACTCTTTGCACAGTGGATTACTGTAAAGGAAAATATTTTATTAGGTCAGATGAGGATGTCGTATTTTGCGACTGTTGGAGTAATGAGTAAAGCAATGCTGTTCTGTTTCCGAATATTTTATATGACAATTGTTCTTTGTAAAAAAATTACAAAACTTGTTCAAAATAATTATTAAATTACGATGTCCGTTTTTAAATCGTATCTAGGTAACCGTAAGGTCTATTATAATTTCAGATGAAATGTACTAAAAAATTTCAAGTCGACCAGCATGTCGCATCTGTTTCACATATTGCAAGAATGCAACAAAAGAAATAATCTTCAAAGAATTTCATAGATCCCTCAGTTATGCCCGTGGGAAAGTGAATGTAGCGGCGAAAAACAAATTGGACAGAGTCCTAAATGCTAACCCGGACTGCGGGTTCTTTTGTTCAGTGAAGAAGGTTATTTGTGGCGAAAACTTGAATGAAGAATTTGACCTGACACTGTCACAAATATGTTCATTCAAGTTTAAACCCGTAACTTCTTGCAATATAGGGACAAATGCAGGAACCTCACAGAAACCAATTTAAAAATGTTATTAGGTTTTTAACTGTGCAAAAAAAGTGAAGTGAAATAAGACATTTTGAAACAAAAATAAAAATGCATATTTTGATGTATTTTTCGCTTGATCCTGCATATTTCATAGTTTGATAGTGCATGAATGCATGCATATTTTGGGATTTTATAGTGCATAAAATTCTCGTCTCTAATAATAATAATAATAATAATAATAATAATAATAATAATAATAATAATAATAATAATAATAATAATAATAATTTATTTTATTTATTTATTTATTTATTTAGAATATTAACGTGCAAAACAACAGCACAAGGCCAATTAAAGTTTAGCACGATACAAAACAGAACAAAACAACAAATGATGATGAGAATGAATGATAGAAAATGGCAATGAGATGAAATACAAACAATATAATAGTCTACATCAATCATAGATCAAATAAAAATTATAAAATCATAAATTAGTACAATAAGATAATTGAAATAATGGAATAGTCTACCTTAATCAATTGACCAAATGCAAGAGAAAAAAAATTGGACAAATAATTATTAAAATTAGATCAGTGAGAAAAAAACTCAGATATACTACACATTAAATGGATCCAAGTTGAATCCATGCAAATTAGCATATTTAATGCATCTGCAGACCGGAGAGAGAGATTTAGAATTCCTATTATAAAACAATTTATGAAATCTTAAACCATTAGCTGGAATACGAAGACTGATATTGCTTATGAAAGATTCACAATCAATATCACCCCTAATGACTTTGCAAAAAAATAAATAATCAAGATCCTGACGTCTGGTGAACAAACTACCGCAATTGAAATAATTGCATTTAATCTCATAGTTATAATCGGAATTTGGTAAAAATCTATAAGAACACAAGGAAATAAATTTTCTTTGGATATTCTCCAATTTAGCCGAGTCAGTGGAAGTAATGGAGTTCCATACAACAGATGCATATTCAAGCTTGGATCTAACCAACGTATAGTATAAAATTAATAAACACATAGGAGTGGAAAAAGAATAAGTTATAGACCTAATTAGACCAAGCATTCTTAACGAATGGGTATAAATATATTGCACATGATCATGGAAATATAATTTTGAATCAAGTAGGACACCAAGATCTCTAATACAATCTTTCCGAGTAATTACGACATTACTGAGAGAATAGTTAAATTTTAGGGAGATAGTTTTCCGTGAAAAGGTAATAACAAAAGTTTTGGATTGATTAATTTTCATTCCATTTTCAACAGACCATTGTGAAATTGAATTAATGTCATTTTGAAGAATTTGACAATCAACCAAACTATTAATTTTGCGAAAGATTTTGAGATCATCCGCAAATAAAAGGCAGCTAGAACTTATTCTTTTGCTTAAATCATTTATAAATAATAAAAATAAGAGAGGTCCCAATGTAGACCCTTGAGGAACACCGCATAAACTATTAAATGGAACCGAGAGAGAATTACCTAGTCGAACACAAGACTGTCTATCTGATAAATAATTTTCAAACCAATTAACGTAGTTAGTGGAGAGACCAAAATTACTTAATTTATTTAATAAAATTTTGTGAGGAACAACATCAAATGCTTTGCTAAAATCAAAATAAATTGAGTCAATTTGACCTTGATTTTCAACTATAGGCATTATGAGATTAAGATAGGAAACTAAATTAGTAGTAGTAGATTTCCCTCTTGTAAATCCATGTTGGGCCGAATTGATCTTATTTTTAACATAAAATGAAATGTGTTTGTGGATAATTTTTTCAAAAATTTTAGAAAAATTGTTTAGGATAGAAATGGGTCTATAATTAGTAACACTGTTTTTATTACCATTTTTGAAAACTGGAATTATGGATGCTTCCTTCCAAAGTGACGGGTAAATTCCTGTTTTTAAGCTAAGATTGAATAAAAAAGTTAAAACAGGCAAGAGAATATTAGAGCAACCCTTGATTATAAAATTAGGAATGCTATCAGTACCTTTACATTTATTAGGCTTTAGCTTTTTAATAGCTTTATTTACATCATCGAATGTAATATTAGGCAGGGACAAACAGTCAGTAATATTAGAATCATAAGTAATGAAATTAGAGTTACAATTTTGTTGAACAGATTTAAATTGACTAGCAAATGCATTTGCAATTTCTTTTTCATCTGTGATGTGAACGCCATTTATTATTAGTTCTGTGGGATTACTATTAGTTTTTCGAAAAGTTTCTACATATTTCCAAAAATTATTTGGTTCGTGCTTTAGGTTATCATCAATTGATTGTAACCATTTGAATTTATCAGATTTAATCATGGCTTTGACTTGTTTTCTAAAATTAGAAAAAATTTGATAATGATGATCAGTTTTATATTTTTTGTAATTTTTATGAGCTTTATTTTTTTTCTTTATAAGCTGACGTAAATCGTTTGAAAACCATTTAGGATAGTGCGATTTTTTAACAAAGGTGACAGGGACACAAAGGGATATAGCATTGTTTATAATTTGAGACAAGGAATTTGCAGCAGTGTTTACATCAGTAGTCTGATATATGCTAGTCCAATCATAATTGTATAGAATAGAATAAAGATTCAGGTAATCACCTTGAGAATAATTTAAATAAGAACTGCTTAGAGAGTGCTCCGGTAACGATAATTTTACTTCAATATAAATAGAGATAGATGGGTGATAAGTATCCTCTAAAACTAGAGAGTGATCGGCAAGTTTAACTGTACTGTTTTTATCATTAGTAAAAACCAAATCAAGAAGCTTTTTACTCGTAACGGTAGAGTTAATTTGAATTAATCCAAGAAGGCAGGACGAGGAATATAAATCCTTAGCCTTAATTTTAGAGTAATAATGAGTATCATTAAGATTGGAACCAGTTGACCAGTCCATACCAGGAGTATTAAAATCACCAAGGATTACTATTCTAAAATTATGAGTGTCGAGATTTTTTTCAAGAAAATTAAGATAAGATTTTAAGTGAATGTGATCTGTATCAGGAGAGAAATAATGGTTACCTAATAACAGATTAAAACCATCAGTCATTCTAAGTTCAACCCAAACGCATTCACTAATAATTTCTAAGTCAAAACGTCTTTTAGTAAAAGGTAACTGGTTGCTAATCGCTGTTAGGACACCACCACCTCTTTTTTTGTTAGTGTCTTCAAACAGTCTATCTGCACGAAACACAGTATAGTTATTTGGAAATAAATTAGAATTAATAACTGACTCAGATAACCATGTTTCAGTGAGACAGATAATGAGATCATTATTACTCACTATATTCTGAAAAATTTCATCAACTTTAGTATTAAGTCCACGAACATTTTGGTAGAAAATCTCGAGATGATTAATAGAACTGAACATTGAAAATGAGAGCGAGCAAGACTAAGGCTAAGAGGCATTTCCCTGAGAATCAACAGAGTTCGAATTAGCAGAATGCGCAAAGTGCTGCTCAGGCTTTAATTTACCATAAAATGGTGCAATTAGGCAACCAGCAGGCCAAACTTCAGGTTTGTTAATGGAATCGAAATCCCTCACATCAACAGTGATGTGAAAGGAAGAATATGATTGATATTTGGTTTTTAGTTTAGTTACAACAAGAGATCTTAGCTGAAGTTGATTCTTCAGGGAGTCCTCTATACTGTTTGTGTTGACTTTGGAACTAAATCTCGAAACAAATAGAGATTTAGTTTTAATTCTCTCAGGGGCCATTTCAATGCTACTCATGGCCAATGTTCCAACTTTAGGTTCTCTTTTTTTATATTTTTTGCGAGTAACTAATTGAAAACCATCAGATACATTGGCAGAAGTTGAAGCATTGGCCTGATTAAGTTCAATATTGTTATGTCTATCATTAGCAGGAGGAGTTGTTGACACAGATTTGCTTGTTGCTGACGCAACAGAATTGCAAGTATGCAAGTTGTCAGCAGCTTTGTTAACAGACACTACCTTGCTATATGATTTCTTAATGGGGTCATTAGACTGACCCATAGAAGAAATACTATGAGATGATTTAGGGACGCAGCACCCCTTTGATAACATATCTGCCATTTGAACATTTAGGATAGAATTTTCCTTTGCAAGTTCAGCGTAAGACTTCCTAGGGCCCTTAGCTTGCACAGATTCATATTGCATTGATTCAGAAGGGACATTACCCTTATAAGTGAGTACATTAGAATTAGTTTTCACAAAAATTTCGGCCACCTGAATTTTCAGAGCCGCATTTTCGTTCTTAAGTTCTATCATCTCCTTTTGGAGACTCTTCACATATTCCAAAATGTCGCTCACTGTGTCCAGAATGTTCATACTATTTAAACGAACAGTTTCAACCTGGACGGAAAGTGAATCTACTGAAGGCAGGCTCGGTAGGTTGAGATCCCTTGAAGGTGAAACGACTTTCTTTGTAGGTGAGATCACCTTCTTCTCACCTGGAGCAGTAGGACGCACTGGCGTGTTGTCCCCCTGTGTTGATTTCATTGCACTCACACACTTTTTACACTTAAAAATAGAACTGCCACTCTGCATGTAGATATCATACTCGGCCTCACCAATATTTAGGCAATCGAGATGATAACGAAGACCACAAGGCCCTGCACACTTCAGAAACTTTTGCCTTCCAAAGAAAGGCAAGTTACACACAAGACAGACGTCTTTACTAGGCGCCATATCCAAATTACAACTTCGATGCACCTGCTGTAATAATAATAATAATAATAATAATAGTAATAATAATAATAATCACTCACCAAAATTTATACAACTGGAGCACTTGAGCACTTTTGTTGACAAGGTTAATATGCGCGATAGATAAAACCCATTCGCCGATTCTTCTGACTTGAAAATAAATCCATCATTTTTTTGTTGAAGTTGTCTATTTTGCAAACAAAACTCCTCAGATTCATCGTGCCTTCTTAGTGCTAAATCTAGTGCCCCACAAAATCGTATACAATTTATTATTAAATTTAACACATGTCTGTTTTTATCAACTTGCTCATTGTGTTTTGCAATCGCGAATTTAACTGATTTTCAGTGTTCGCTTTACCCAGCATAGACAAACTGAAGACGTTATTCATATTAACCTTTGACTTATGATGTGTTTTTATTTTACCCCATAAGTGTACTAAATATGTCACACCCACTATTGACCAGCTAAGTTCACCTCCGATCAGAACACACGGGAAAAAGAAGAACGCATTTTTCACATCACATCCACACAACCAGTTGTTTTTGAAATAAATATATGGGTTGAATTTGCGAGATCTGTTAACTTTAGCACTTTGCTGCTTTCGATGAATATTTAAGTGCGGTGTTGGTCTGCCTAATTCTTTAACACGAAGTTTGTTTTCATATGTTAATGTTGAAAACTGAGATTTCAATAAAGCGCCAACCGAATTAATTTTTTGACAGTACACAACACGATAACACGACCACTATTACGATGACAACCTCACGACTTAACACGTTCACACTGCACTTGGTACTGTTGGTAGAAATAATAAAGTGAAAACTTTCTCAAGCCAAGTTTTCAAGAAACCGGGAGAGGTTTTATTATCTTATTGTTGCAGTCTTCGCTAGAAACTTGTTGCGACAAAGCGGAAGGACAGACAGAGCGCGAGGTAGTAAGGGATCGGCGTAGTAAATGGGGATGTATACAGTTTTACAAGCATTGCAAAAGCCAGCGGCAATTTGTGCCTGGCACATTTCAGATCATGCTTTTAGATGCTGAAAAGGACGAGCGAACATGAAGATTGCGCGCGCATCCCATTATATTTCTTATGGGATGTAGTGCCTGGCACAGATCCATCCTCCAAACACTGGCTACAACGTGTTTCGCTGCAAAGATCATAAAGACGGTAGAGTTTGTGTAAGCGTAACTTGTTTCTCTCAGGTTTTGAGCGGAAAAT
Source organism: Periplaneta americana (assembly GCF_040183065.1). Lineage (NCBI taxonomy): Eukaryota > Metazoa > Arthropoda > Insecta > Blattodea > Blattidae > Periplaneta > Periplaneta americana. The sequence continues at coordinate 115,667,955 of NC_091120.1, read as the reverse complement.
ATGAATTCTCCTTTTCCTTATGTATTCTGGTAGTGCCATGGCACAACGGCACTACCTCTAAAGCCGCCCCTGACTGAAGGAGAACTAAATTTGTGGATTCAGGTTGGACATTGGGTGTAGAAATTTCCTAGTTTAGTGGTTAAAGAATTAATTTGTCCTATGATATTAGGTAACAATTTCATTAGGAAAACGGGATTAATAATGGATTTACAGGCTGATTTATTCTACTTCAAATTCGCTCCGGAGTGTCATTTTTCTTTCTCTGATCGATTGTTAGCTCCTTTGTTGTCACCCGTACCAAGGCCCGGGTATTGTCCCGAAGCGACAGAACTTCATTCGCATGGCGAAATAGACTTTGCACATCTTCCGCCTGACCGTAGGATTGTATTTGAGAATATTATGCATGAATTTTCACACGTTCTTAATCAGCAGTTAGGGTTTACCACGTTGGTTCATCATCAACTGGTTCTTAAGGATCAAGAACCAGTTCGACTCCCCCCCCCCCCATATCGTTTGTCATCACCACGTATGCAATAACTTAAGGCTAAGATACAGGACATGTTACAGAAGGGAATTATTCGACCATCTACATCTAATTATTCTTCACCAATTTCTTTAGTGCTTAAGAGACAAGACGATACTAGACCAGTTGTAGATTACAGAGTTTTAAATCGTAAAATGAAAATAGAATCTGTTCCATTACCAGATATACACAACTGTTTTCATTGATTCGCCAATGCTAAGTATTTCACTACTTTCGATTTGAATAGTGCATACTATCAAATTCCCTTAGCTGAAGAATCACGTGCGTACACAGCTTTTGCTACCGATTGGAACCTATATGAATTTTGTCGGGTTCCGTTCAGTATAGCTACAGGAGCCCAAGTCCTTACGCGATTATTGGATCAGATTTTTTCTGATATAAAGTATAAGTTTTTGTATCACTATCTGGATGATTTAGTTATTTATTCCGATATTTGGGAGGAACATGTTATACATATCCGTGAAGTTTTAGTTAGACTGCGTAAGGCAGGTTTAACTATTAAACCAGAGAAAGTGGTTTTTGTTACGCAGGTCTTAAATTTTTTGGGACATCTTGTTACCCCTGGGGGGGGGGTTACTGTTGATCCTCAACGCACCCTTTCGGTACGTGAATTTTCCCCTCCTAAGAATGTTAAAGCGGTAGCTCGCTTTATTGGGATGATTAATTTTTTTTCGAGATTCATTCCTAAATTTGCTAAATTAGCAGAACCACGTAACAGACTTAGAAAAAAAAAAGGGGTTCCTTTTTCTTGGGGTGAGGAGCAGGATAAGGACTTTCGGGAGTTGAAAGAGGCTATCACTACCCCCTGTTTTGGTTATGGCCGATTTTCAACGTCCTTTCATTTTGCAGACTGATGCTTGCGGCAGTGCAGTAGCGGCTGTTCTCATGCAAGAGACAGAAGATGGCTGCCGACCGATCCCTTTCGCATCACGTACATTGACAGATCAGGACCGTCAATATTCGATTTATTTATTAGAGGATTTAGCCGTGTTATTTGGAGTAGAGAAATTTCGTCTCTATTTGGAACATGTCGAATTCTGTCTACAGACTGATAATCAAGCTCTAAGCTGGGTCCTAGCCCGCCCCCGTAAATCAGGAAGGTTAGCGCGTTGGGCTTTGCGTTTATCCGCTTTTAGATTTACGGTTGAACATATTCGTGGTACCCAGAATATTATTGCTGATTCGCTTTCAAGGATGTTCGAAGGTTATAATGATGAGAAACCTTTTTCTGAAACATTGCAGTATTCAGCACCTGTTTTGGATACTAACCCATTATTATTCCATGATGTCGTGAAGCACAACTTAATGATGTTGAGTTGGGAGAAATGCATAAGCGCCTTCAGCAGGGCAATGCATGTTCCCCATATTTACTTAAACAGGGGTTGGTCTGTTTCAAGATCAAAAGCGATGACATGCCTAAGGTCGTTATACCAACGGCCTTAGTCCACGCTGTATTGAAATATCATCATGATTCTGTCGTTGGTGGCCATTTGGGTGTTTTGAAAACCTTAAGTGAAATTAGAGAGTATTTTACGTGGAAAGGGATTTTCAGAGATGTGGCTAATTATGTCAGAACGTGCAAAGTTTGTGGGTTAAGTAAACCAGCACAGAAATTGAGATATGGTAATTTAGCTTCTTCATTAGCAGACAGACCTATGGAAAAGTCGTTTGTTGATTTTGTAGGTAGGTTCCCCCGCTCTAAAACTGGGAAAATTTATATTCTTACTGTGGTGGAGGCCTTTTCTAAATTTTGTTGGTTGGTACCAGTTCGGGAAGCCACCACAAACAGTGCTCTATGCGTGTTAAAGGGGATTATTGCTTCTTTTGGCTGCCCCCGAATATTGGTTACTGATAATGCCACACAATTTATCTCCAAAGAATTTAGGAACTTTTGCTTTGGTACAGGCTTCAGCATATCACTACTGTTCCTTATTATCCCAATCCATCGCAAGCTGAACGGGTTAGTCGAAATTTACGATCAGCATTAATAGCTTATCATTCGCAGGATCACACTTTATGGGATTCCCAATTGGATTGGTTACAATTTGCTTTCAATTCTGCTCGCCATCAGTCTCATAAATTAATTCCATTTTCATTAATGATGGCTTATCCACCGCAAACTCCTTTGAGTAATTTGTGGCTTTTTGAAGATTTGTTACCGGATTCCCCTGATCCTCAGCAATTGAAGGACCTGTGGACGACAGCCAGGAGAATTTTACGTATGAGTCACAAGTTTTCCGCTCGTTAATATAATCAAGGTCGTCATCCGGTCCCGTTTCACATTGGTGACTCGGTTTACTTACGACATCACCCGGTTAGTAATAAGGCAAATCAGATCGCTGCTAAGTTAGCTCAACGTGGCCTTGGATTCACCAGTCACCTTTAGATTACAGGTTGATAAGGGCATCATAGTAGTTCGTCCTCACGTTTCTCAATTGAAACGTACTCAATTGGCTTCTGATTGATATTAGCAATCCTCCTTGTCCGCTTCTTGCGTCATCCATTCTAAGACCATCATTTTTATATATAGTCGAGACATTGATATGCATTGTTATAGTTTTCTTGTTGTGTGTAGACGGAGAGGTGTTCCTATTTTAGCACATTTACACCGCAGCATAAACAATCATTCCCCCTCGCCTACTTAGTTTTATGTGTCTTGTGGTTTGGGGGGGGGCAGTCAGTGATGTAGTTTATGCTGCGGGTATTTTTATGTTATAATGGTGGCTATATTGTTCCCTTTATTTTTTGTGAACGCACCTCCATCTTCTTCTCCTCTGATTGGAGGAAGGAGAGAGTACCGGTGACTGGCTGCTGGAGGAGCGAGGCGACATTAGTGGGAGAGCGACTCCGGTTTTGTAACGAGACAGAGAGAGCACGGACAGTCTCCGACCTCTGCTGTAAGATTCGTCGTTTGGTTGTACTCCGCCATCGTTGGGTTTGAGCCGGCCCGCCTGGATGAAATTAGAACGATTCTGAGATTGCGTGGGACGCATCATCGATGGAACATCGTTTGCATATTGCAGTTACATAGACCCAGGGACGGTCTGCTTCATTTTTAACAGCGCGTTGTCCAGCGCTGTTAATTACTATATTCTACACAGTGAGGGATGGTTAACGTCCTTGAGTCGACAGTGAAGTTTCCCCGAGTTTGCGACAGTATTAATGGAGATAGTTTGTGAGTTGGCGATGGCGTATTCTACATGGATCTGTACCTCAATTCAGATAAAGGTTGGAGCATAGAATTTTATTGGATTTATCAGAGCCCGTGTGCTACGGGGGACTGTATTTCTTGTGGGTGTTTAATTGCCCTTTGTGGTATATTACCATTCTTTACATCCTATTTTATGTTAGTTATTAATTTTCTCTCTTTCTCTCTCTCTCGGCAATTTATGCCGTTATTAGATTTAAGTTCCAATATACTTTATTATTCACATCCCCTTACCTGGGGACATTCTTATGTATTTATAGTTCTTAACGTGTACAATTTTGTAATCACCATTCTCTCTACTTTGTTTGTGCTTTATTAAATTGTTATGTTCATGATGGGTTTTTTTATTAGTACTATTGTTAGAGGCAACCAAAAACATTGAAAGATACGATCCCCTTTTTCCCCCTGGGTTTTACCCAGGCAAGCCAATACGACAGTGATACAAGTTTCTCAACCGAATAATAACAGGCATTTCCCATATTTATTCTGCGTTTAATTTCCTCCCGAGTATCATTGATATTTGTTACTGTTGCTCCCAGATATTTGAACTTCTCTACATCTTCAAAAGATAAATTTCCAATTTTTATATTTCCATTTCGTACAATATTTGTGTCACGAGGCATAATCATATACTTTGTCTTTTCGGGATTTACTTCCAAACCTATCTCTTTACTTGCTTCCAGTAAAATTCCCGTGTTTTCCCTATTCGTTTGGGTAATGTCTCCTAACATATTCACGTCATGCGCATAGACAAGCAGCTGAAATAACCCGTTCAATTCCAAACCCTCTGTGTTATCCTGGACTTTCCTAATGGCATGCTCTAGAGCAAAGTTAAAAAGTCAAGGTGATAGTGGATATCCCTGCTTTAGCCCACAGGGAATTGGAAACGCATCTGACAGAGACTGACCTATACGAACTCTGCTGTACGTTTCAGTGAGACACATTTTAATTAGTCGAACTATTTTCTTGGGAATACCAAATTCAATAAGAATATCATGTAAAACTTCTCTCTTAACCTAGTCATATCCCTTTTTGAAATCTATGAATACCTGATGCACTGTACCCTTATACTCCCATTATTCTCCATTATCTGTCGAATACAAAATATCTGGTCAATAATTGATCTATTACCCCTAAAACCACACTGATGATCCCCAATAATTTCATCTACATATGGAGTTAATCTTCTCAAAAGAATATTGGACAAAATTTTGTACGACGTCAAAAAAAGTGATATTCCTCGAAAGTTACTAGGCCTACAGTTAGTCTTGTTCCCCTTCTTAAAAATAGCTACGATTTTGTACTCATTCCATTGTTCTGGTACAATTTCCTTTTCCCAGATAGCAAGTACAAGCTTATAAATTTCGTTAGACAATGCGCTTCCACCCTCTTATATTAATTCTGCTGGAATTTGATCGATACCTGGAGACTTATAATTTTTTAGATTTTCTATCGCAATTTCGACTGCAGAAAGTGTGGGTTCGGGTATAAATGGCTCAGAAGTTTGTATTTGAATTTCGTTCCGATCATTTCTATTTGGCCTGTGAGTTATTCCACGTCAAATCGCACAAATGTAGCCTCGAATTGACTTTCATGTCTCTGATTTAGATAAAACAAATTTTACACATTCTATGGATTGAAAAAGTAAATACGTGTTTTATTATTGTTGTCTATATCGATTATTGTAGTAGATATGTGTTTTCAAAGATTCTGAAATAGTTCGCGCATCATTATTGTTAAACGTGATTATCTCCACTAATTATCATCACAGAGATTTGCTCTTTGTCTCAATTTGAAGGTGACAGTACACACTTTATTCTTCGAATAATAATATAAAAATATAAATTAAAAATATTGGAGATAATTATTACAGTTTTCTGCACACTATTTATTGATAAAATAAATAGTGTTCAGACAACTGTAATAATTATCTCCATTATTTTTAATCTTCACTTATGAACAGTGTCGTATTTTGACCTTTTAAGTATTTAATAAAAATATAAGGTTGTCAACTTTGTTTTAAAAAACATTTAAATGTATAAATGGCACAGACTTACTTTAAAATCAGAGAAAAAAATCCTTAAATACCATGAAATTATTTTAACCGCCCTTAAAAAAATCAGAACGCTACTCCGAGCCGTTGAAGAATAATTAAATGACTCACCAAGCTGCGCGTCTTGAGTTTGCGGGCTGCATAAGTACTGTCACAAGATGATGTGCTGGTGCAGCTCCGGATGAGAGTCGTGTGACCACTTTACACTGTTCCACGGTCGGAATATCACTTTTTTACGTAATTTATATAACAGAGTACTGTATTTAAATATTGTTTGTGTAAAATATTTGTATTTTGAGATTTCTGTCGTCTGTTTCATGGAAGGAGTCTATCAGTTTCTGTATTATATCGGAATTATTTGAATTTTCAGCCAAAGTTGAGTCTTCTGTGATATGAAATATTTTATGTTTAAGTGTATCTGTAACTTTCTGCATTTTTTGTTTTGGATATTTTTTTTAGATAATTTTCTCTTCTTTATTGGCGATTTTCCAATCGTCACTAAGCTCTCATTTAGTTTCTCTACGTCTACGTCTACGATACTGACTGAACTATCAGAAGATGAGATAGGGGAATCACTTTTCTCACTTTATATTACCACGTTCACATCACTAGTACCAGGCGCACACAATTCACTTACACTTTGTTCCTTAGGAAGTCTTGAAATTTTAACACTGCAACTTTTACACACTTTCAGATTAGATGACAAGTTTACGTCTTGCATTTTCAGTTTCACAAGCATTGCGGAGCTCACACGCCTTAATATTTTACTTCTTTTTCTGTGATTAGGCAGTTTGAACGGATCAAAACAGTAACTGTAACTTCGATTTACCATGTCACTCACGATTGCAGCAACACAACACACTTCTGATCTTATAGAGTCTCAACTGGATCGTTTGTTGATGCAGAAACTGTTGGGGCTGCTGGAGGGCGCCTTGCAGGCTATTAATACTCTTTCACATCCCTTCAACATGCTTGCCTTACCAAGGTCCAAGGTCAGATTCTTGTCACTCGATACAGTATGGGTAGCACCACTGGCGCACCGCGAACACATCTTCAAAAAAATTATTTTTAAAATTATTTCTTACTCGAAATCAATCTGAAACCAACGTAGTTCTATGTAAAATATAATAGATTGTAAGTATATTTTTTTTGCGTGTTTGAAGTAAGCTGTTGCTATAGAAAAATATTAAGTTATGTTTAAAAAGTGACCCTCTAAAACAACCCCATTTGTATTTCAACTTATACTTTAAAAAAATTAATATAATAGTTCATTTCTTCCCATTTCAGATGGCACCAACACTCAACGTCTATAATGCATAGAATCTTAACAATGAGCATTTTCATACTGCGTCGTGCATGAATTTGTCATATAATTAAAAAGTATGATCCCAGAAAAATTTACAGACCTCTTATTTTGATCTGAACAACATATTTTAGAAGATTTAAGCAAAAACTAAATGGTCACGTTTCGTATACGGGTGTTTGATTTGACATACACACAACACAACACAATACGATACCTACTTCGAAAGACTTAGGAATTATTGTTAGATAAATTAAAGGGAAACTGCTAAGTGTTGAAGGGACATTACGTGCTTTTAGAACTAGAGGTTATCTATTTATTTACGTAAAGTAACACCGCACCACTGGTAATGTATTGCTCACTCTTGCTGCGGCTATCGCAGCTGCATGCTTCTGCGCGCGGTGTCACTCAATCCGAGGCTTCCGACCCGAACACACCATCAGTAAATTATTTGCACAGCGACTTCTTATTCGACTAGCGTTCTAAAACCAACGCAGTTCTACGTAAAACATTTCAAAGAATATAATGATATTTTTCCCCCTTTTTAGAAGTAAGTCCCTGATATATGAAAACGTATTTAAAAAATAGAACCCCCTAAAGGGGGCCCATTTTATATTTTGATTGAACACTGAAAATTAGTATACAATACTGCAATTATTGCACTTTAAAATGATATCAATAAGAAATTTCTATGATTTATAGAATCATTAGTATATCCATTTTCATAATACGGAAATTTACGTTAAAAGTGACATTTAATAAATGACTAAATAATTGTGTCAGTCCGAAAAAAATACACATGGGTTATTTAATTTCATCAATAGAATATATAAAGAAAATTGGAGCAAATATTAAGTTGTCATGTTTCGTAGGTGTTCGATTTGGCATATGTATATTTAGTAGTTGTCGAAAATAGTTTTTCCATCTGTTCAGGATTGAATGAGCGTCTGCAAGCAAGTTACCATTCTCATCCTTGATCATGTTTACCATTGCCTCATATACATTCTTGAATTCCTTTATGCCTCTATATAAATCCCTAATGTTTTTATTTTTACTATTTGTTTCTACCTCATTCAGTTTTTCCTATCAGTAATCTCTCTTTTTATTCCTAAGCGTACGATTTGCTTCCCGTCTTTTATTGCAATTATTATCATCTCTATTCACATCAACTGGATCCTTTAAGAATTTGAATTTTCCCTGTTTTCTTCTTTCTACTACCATGCAACAATTTTCATCAAACCATGGTTTCTTTTTCTTAGTTTCCTAATAACCTGTACTCTGTTCAGCTGCAATTTTGATATTATTTCGGATATTTTCCCACATGCTATTAACATCTAACTCTTCCTCAACTTCGTCGGAACTTGCTAATACGGCAAACCTATTTGAAATTTCGACCTGATAATTTTGCTTAGATTCCTCGTCCTTTAATTTCGGAATATTCAATCTTCTAATATTAACTTGTTGCCCTACTCGCTTGGCTACTGATAGTCTTTCTCTTAGTTCTCCAATTACCAAATAATGGTCAGAATTACAGTCTGTCCCCCTGAAGGTTCGAATGTTTACTATACTAGTATGTCTTCTTTTATCTATCAAGTTGTGGTCTATCTGGTTATGTGTCAATCCATCTGGAGAGGTCCAAGTATATTTATGTACATCCTTATGGGGGAATGTTGTACTTTTAACTATTAAATTTTTTCATGTGGCAAAGTTGACTAACCTAACTCCGTTGTCATTACTAGATATGTGTAGGCTCTTTTTTCCAATAGTCGGTTTAAAAATATCCTCCCATCCTAATTTAGCATATATGTATGTATATATATATATATATAAATCGTGCAGTAACTTCGACATTTGGGCCTTCATGGCGAGATTAACATTCACCGCCGAAGAAAAGCATTTCGTCTCGTCTCATTAGCTCAGTCGCCTAAAGCTTCTTCGTGTCATGGCGAAAGGAGCATGTTCGAGCCATATACCTGCGTGTTTCTGATACTTCCTTAGTAACTTTGAAACTGAGTTTTACAAAATCCTGGGATTGAGTGGACGATCGCGAGGACTATGAGACTTGTTTTCGATAAGTGTTAATGATAACAGACAATACAAAATTAAGAATTATAATGTTATAAAATTTAATCGATGTGTTAATTATGAACAATATATATTTAAATATGCGTGACTACGACATATTTTAACAAATAATTATTATAATTCAGAATTTAAGATATCATTGTAAACGGGGTATTTTTTTTACGAATAACAATGAAATGTTGAATGTTTTAACAATGATTAAGGAACTGATTTTGAATGGCAATAGGGGAGTCCCGGGCAAAACGAATAACCCGGGCAAAGGGAATAATGCCTATTTCTTAGAAACGCCAACAGATAGCGCTTTCTGCTATGTTGGGGAAGAATCTCTACCAGATTTTGCTGCTGGAACTGACTTTTCGTCATTCTAGCTAGTAAGAGAAGGAATCAGCGTGTGTTTGAAGAAAATTGACTGTTTTCTTAAAATATTTCAAGGTAAGAGAAGCATATGTACAACATACAGTACTTCAAAAAATTGTTGTTATGTGATAGTTATATATAGGCGATAGAACTAGTTCTAAAATGCTGTACTTACGAAGAATATTATTGACGTTTATGTTTGCATAACCTTAAATAAAAAGCGAAGTGGCGTCTGCGGGCAAAGTGAATAGGCCAAAGTGGATAATTTATCCGCTTTGCCCTGCCACCTTTATTTGACTATTTAAGTGTTAGCTGTATTTTTGTATGTATTTGTCTATTGTAATAAAGCGTGTTAGATCATTTTACATAGTGGAGACATTAAGTCACAATAATTAAATTATAAATCAGTAACACTGATCTTAGTTTTTACTTTAAAAAGTCGTAATGTGTTTTCAGATGGTTTTATTTTTCAAGAGGAAGACGGAGTAAGTCAAATGGTCTGAAGAAGCCATGAAGAAAGCACTTGAAGAAATAAAATATTCCAATCAGTGGTTCTGCTACCTGGCCATATAACCAGAATGTGTTTTTTGATGAAGATTTTGCTCCAGATGAACTTAGAGATCGCCCACTTTAGACAGAAATCAGCTAAACGACAGTTGGCTCAGATTTAACAAATTCTGCGGTGCCAGCTTCTTCAGCGACTCAAGAAACAGTTAATGCTCATTCAGAATCAACCACATCTGTGATGTCGGCATCTTCAGAGATTGACGAAATATTAAATACATCAATTACGCTCAGATTTTCAGTTCCGGTTACACCAAAACCCTCAACATCGTCAGCAGGAGAACCCAAGTCAGTTCTTTTGATTTAGACCAGTGCCAAAAGTGAATGCTCAAAAGATACGAGTTAAACGAAGAAATTGTCAGCGCTCTGAAGCTCTTACATCTTTACAGATTAAAAAGGTTGAAAGAGAAGTAACTTATGGGCAGGAGGAAAAGCAGAAGAAATCCATGTCTTCAGTGCCAGTAAACGTCGACTTGTTCATATTTGTATTTTGTACTAATGTAACGTGCTGTAAAGGGCTGTAATAACATTTCTTATCTTCTCATATGACTATTTAATATCGTGTTTATGTGTTGATTTAATTTTATTATCAGTGAATAGAAATTAAATAGAAAGGCGAAAATGTTATAGGGATATTCACTTTGCCCGGGTTAATTATTCGCTTTGCCCGGGTACACGGGCAAAGCGAATAATTAACTATATTTTCTTTCTCAAATCATATCACTGTCCTTAGGTACGAGGTAGATATGTGGAAACATGTGTCACAACCAAAGTCATGAAATTTTTATTTCGAAAGCACCAAAATATAGCCTGTGGCATTGTTTATTCTTAGCTTATCCGCTTTGCCCGGGTTTCCCTAATGATTACGTACGAATATTCACCGTATGAGTCACTGAGACGAGTAGTGACACAAGAGTTTATCCAGCCGTCTGGTTTCACTGCAGGCAGGTGCCGTTCCGAAATAGTGGAAAACAATGTTATATCACAAGGGCCAAGACAGCATTCATGAAAGAGGCCACGACAAGTAAAATAAGGACCACGGTAAAGTCTACGACAAGACAATGGTGCTTGCCGTAGCCCATGTCGTGATCACTGTCTTACGCCATATCTTGGTCATTATTATGATTCTTGTGATCCTTATAGTGGTCCTTGTTTCTTTGTCATGGTCCTTACATTTATCTTTGTTGTCTTTGTCGTGATATTTATTGTAGTCCTTGTCTCTGTCATGTTTCTTATAGCAATTTTTGTTGCCTTTATTATGGGCCTTATTTTAGCACTTTTTGATTCATGGTCTTTGTTGCATTTGTTATAGTCCTTATCGTGGTCTTGATCCTAGTCGTGATTCTTATCGTGGTGCTTGTCGTGGTCCATATTATGATTCTTATTATGGCACTTGTTCTCCTTGTATTCGTCCGTGCCGTGGTCCTTCTTATGGTGTTCATGGTCCTTAAATCGTGGTCGTGACCCATATTGTGGACCTTACCCTGTTCCATATTGTGCCGATTATCGTGACCAATGTATTGGTCCTTATTATGGTTCCACTCGTTGTCCTTGTGATCCTTATCATGGCCCTCATTGTCTTTATTGTGGAACTGTCGTAGTGCTTATCGTAGACCCTTCGCGCCCATGTCGCATGTCGTGGAGCTTATCGTGAGACTTATGTGGTCCTTGTCTTTGTTATCGTCGTGGTCCTTATAGTGATCCTTGTTTTTGTCATGTTTCTTATCATGGTCCTTGTTATGTTTGTCATGCTCCTTATAATTATCCTTGATGTCTTTCTCGTTGCCCTTATTGTCACTATTGGTCCTTATAGTTCTCCTCATTGTCTTTGTCATGTGCTTTATTTTGGTATTTGTTGTCCTTGTCATGGTCCTTATCGTGAACTTTGTCCTTATAGTGATCCTTATCGGTATCCTTATCGTTGTCAATCTCATTGTCTGTGTAGTGATCCTTATCGTGATCATTTCCTGGTCATTTTTTCCCTATGATAACTGACTTTTTGCCACACAGCTTTTTCATACTTTCATAAAAGATAAAAGATAATGGCACATAATCAGGGACCTGTACTAGAAATGGACATATAACTATGTTGTTACGGCCCTGCCTCTGAGCCCTCGCTTTCAGTGCGTAGCTTTCCATCCGTGAGACATCATGTCCAATTGCCCTTGGTCCGTGGATCGTGATTCTGCCGAAGCACCTTCGAGTTGTCTCGTTCTTACAAGGGAGCGAATAGATTACAAATAATAATAAACCATTAACAATTAAATGATTTATTAACCCAAATGAGAAACTAAAAATTAACAACGATAAAAGTGTGATACACGTTACTATACTAAAATGAGAGATAATCTTACTATACTAAAATGAGTGAGAGGATGATTAATGAGTCTTGGGGAAAATCCCGCGAACGCTATAGTTAGAAAAGAGGTCCATTCTTGCTGACGACTGCGCCGTGCGAGGCGAACACACAGTTCCAATAAGCACAAACTTGTCTCGCTGACTAAAAGGAGTAACTGTACTTTGACCTCTGCCATCAAACTGAGTACATACCTCGGTATCATTAGCACCGTAACAAACCCAAAATGTAGCACTACGGCTTGAGTAGAAATTCACTATCTGGCAGCATATCTCCAACATACCACTGACAATCCACAAACGACTCGTGACACGGGTGTATGACGTTCCGTGGATAACTCGACCTCGGCGTGTCGATGCCGCGTAGCCTGTACACCATCCGTAGACATTGTGATTCCCAATCACAATTTGCTGCGTTCCTTCCAACGTAGCGGTTCACTCCCAGTGGGTTCCACTCTGAACGGATACATCAACCCGTCCCAGTACGTAGCCCCCGGATCACTCTCGTATACACGAAGCAGTGCTTTCGTGTACTCAGCAAAGCACGAACTCCAATTTGAGCAGGCACGCTCACGGCCCGTTCCCTACGCGTAGATATCTCCGAACTCAAAGTCCACTGCAGGAATGCCAGTCTGCGGAAACGTCCAGTCGACTGTTCTCCAACACCCCGTGTTGTAGTCGATCTCTCTCTGACGCGTCCTGGATTTAAGTCCTTTCCCAGAGGAACTCCAACCAACTCTCTTCTGCAACGTCCTGCAACCAACTCCTCTCTCAGAGGTACTGTAGTCGATTCTCTCCTGACGCGTATTCACGGTGAATTCTCGTGATGAACCTCCTGTCATGAACTACATCTCCAAGAACGAGCTCGCCCTGCCAAACAAGAAAATCGGTTAAACTTTAAACTAGCCAATGAAATAGCTCGTCTCAGCACTAGCAAGGATGGTTAATCTCGAACCCAATGGTAGGCAAAGGACAATTATGCCGCCTAGCGGACATGGCACCAAACAAAATGGGCAGCGCCATCTAGCGTAAAAGCTTACTAACCAATAGCAGAGGTGCCATCTAGTCGTTAGGAACTAAAACCTCACACTACACCACAGACTCCCACCCCCGAAACCCAATCCCACCGGGGGGGGGGGTGAAAAGTATACAGGGCCGAGCATTAACCACCTTAGTTAAACTGAATACACACAGAAACATGAATCAAGGAGAGTGATTTAAATATGTACCTGTTACATAATAAAATTAACCTACTTAAGTTACAAATACACTAATACAACACATTCCAGTATGAATCGGGATAAAACAACCAACAGAAGACCATAAAAATGGTACAAAGCCCAACCAAAGTGTAAAAAAATATGAAACCGTAAACTATCCCTGAAACGAAAGAAAATAATATAACCGGTCAAAATGACGGGAAAATAATAACTAGTAACAGAGATATAAGTTAACTATACCCCTAAAAAAAACACATTAAAGGGATCAAACCCCGATGTAACCCAAAGACGCGAAGTGAAGTTTACCGCGACGTCTCCCAACAGTCCGGCACACTATGGTCCCTCAGCCCCCCGGGCGAGTCCCAGACAACGTATCTCACATAAGAAAACAAGGGAGAAACCAGATGTAACGCAAGACACGAAGTGAAATTTACCGCGACGGCTCCCAGCAGTCCGGTACACTTCGGTCGCTCAGCCCCGCGGGCAAGTCCCATACAACATAATCAATCTGAAAAACCCTAGCGGAACCGAGAAGCGTATGACGTGCTTGCCAGAAAAAAAAAACAAAATCTGGTACGCCATGGCCCAACAGAATCCCAGGAAAATCCACATAACACAATAACCGAGAAAAATCTGCAATACATGACGTGCTTACCAGAACTATAACCAAATAGTCCGGTACGCCACGGCCCTACTAATCATAACCAAAGGGGAAGAATAACAGCAGGCACATAACGTAATTTATCGTAACGGGTTTTCATAACCGTTCGATCCGTCATAGCCCATTGAAATTCAATAAAGGTACATGAAAACTAACCAACAATGATAAACGCATAAGGCAAGTACCAAGAACTTGCGATTACAATTCAATACATGATGGCCCATCCAGATAAGTAATGACCCAACTAATCTATCTCTGCACCCAAGGAGTGGATCCCCGCAACGTAAAATTACCTGCCCTATACAGATCACGCCGGAAATATCCACCAACCCCGAGCATCAGATATGGAGACCGAACATTACCCCTCATGCAGAAATGACCAAAATTATCTGAACCTAACACACAATAAAATACTTCACAATCAACAGGTAATACCACGTAATCTAAGGTCACCTGACCACCATGATAAACAGCAAACAAACCACAGGAACCCACTGCACCATGGTTCAGTACTTCAACGGTCAAATGAACGACACTGCTGGCTGTAAGCTCCCACTTCATCATGGAACAAAATACATAAATCATTAATAAATTATATTCGCTCTGACTTCAACGAAGCAACTCGAAGTAATGAAATGCTCATGCTACCACTGTTGTGACGAAACACTGTTGTGACGTCATTGCCTCTGAGCCATAGCTTTCAGTGCGTAGCTTTCCATCCGTGAGACATCATGTCCCATTTCCCTTGGTCCGTGGATCGTGCTTCTATCGAAGCACGTCCGAGTTGTCTCGTTGTTACAAGGGAGCGAATAGATTACAAATAATAATAAACCATTAACAATTAAATGATGATTTATTAACCTAAATGAGAAACTAAAAATTAACAATGATAAAAGTGTGATACACGTTACTATACTAAAATGAGAGATAATCTTACTATACTAAAATGAGTGAGAGGATGATTAATGAGTCTTGGGGAAAATCCCGCGAACGCTACAGTTAGAAAAGAGGTCCATTCTTGCTGACGACTGCGCCGTGCGATGCGAACACACAGTTCCAATAAGCACAAACTTGTCTCGCTGACTAAAAGGAGTAACTGTACTTTGACCTCTGCCATCAAACTGAGTACATACCTCGATATCATTAGCACCGTAACAAACCCAAAATGTAGCACTACGGCTTGAGTAGAAATTCACTATCTGGCAGCATATCTCCAACATACCACTGACAATCCAGAAACGACTCGTGACACAGGTGTATGACGTTCCGTGGATAACTCGACCTCGGCGTGTCGATGCCGCGTAGTCTGTACACCATCCGTAGACATTGTGATTCCCAATCACAATTTGCTGCGTTCCTTCCAACGTAGCGGTTCACTCCCAGTGGGTTCCACTCTGAACGGATACATCAACCCGTCCCAGTACGTAGCTGCCGGATCACTCTCGTATACACGAAGCAGTGATTTCGTGTACTCAGCAAAGCACGAACTCCAATGTAAGTAGGCACGCTCACGGCCCGTTCCCTACGCGTAGATATCTCCGGACTCAAAGTCCACTGCAGGAATGCCAGTCTGCGGAAACGTCCAGTCGACTGTTCTCCAACACCCCGTGTTGTAGTCGATCTCTCTCTGACGCGTCCTGGATTTAAGTCCTTTCCCAGAGGAACTCCAACCAACTCTCTTCTGCAACGTCCTGCAACCAACTCCTCTCTCAGATGTACTGTAGTCGACTCTCTCCTGACGTGTATTCACGGTGAACTCTCGTGATGAACCTCCTGTCGTGAACTCCTGTCATGAACTACATCTCCAAGAACGAGCTCGCCCGGCCAAACAAGAAAATCGGTTAAACTTTAAACTAGCCAATGAAATAGCTCGTCTCAGCACTAGCAAGGATGGTTAATCTCGGACCCAATGGTAGGCAAAGGACAATTATGCCGCCTAGCGGACATGGCACCAAACAAAATGGGCAGCGCCATATAGCGTAAAAGCTTACTAACCAATAGCAGAGGTGCCATCTAGTCGTTAGGAACTAAACCCTGACACTACACCACAAGTATTAACTAATGACTGGTGTGTACTTTGGAATAGGATGAAAATACGCATGTATTTTTGCATAGTTACGTCGATATCGTTTGAACCGCGCTATAGAACTTAAGCTTTCATATCACCAAGAGTCGTCTCATTCTTTTTTTTTGTATGTATGTGTTTATTCACACTGCAAATGAGTATATACTCGGTGGCAGTGCTAACTAATTACACAGAATAGTGAGAATTATAAACACAATTAATAAAACATACAATTAATAATAAATTAATAATAATAATAATAATAATAATAATAATAATAATAACTACCTAGGTGTACAAAGAGGGCGTAATAATTATCTACTGCAACTTTCATCACATAACTACGTAATCCTTAAATCATTATGGAGTGCTTATTTTTTTTTATTTTATTGGGTTATTTTACGACGCTGTATCAACATCTAGGTTATTTAGCGTCTGAATGAAATGAAGGTGATAATGCCGGTGAAATGAGTCCGAGGTCCAGCACCAAGAGTTACTCAGCATTTGCTCGTATTGGGTTGAGGGAAAACCCTGGAACAAACCTCAACCAGGTAACTTGCCCCGACCGGGATTCGAACCCGGGCCATCTGGTTTCGCGGCCAGAAACGCTGACCGTTACTCCACAGACGTGGACTTATGGAGTGCTGCAATGCTTAACTGGCAACAGTTAAATCCCGGAAACTTCTTTCACTTTTCCTTTGTCGTAATAGGCTACGTTTGAATTATAATATTCTTAATTTCTTCCATTTTCGTAAAAGATATATTGCAGTAACAAATTTGAATTAACAAATTCTTACCTTCTTCCATTCTCGTAAAGGATTTTTTGTAGTCAGTAATACAAATTCTTAACTCCATAGCTAGAACAAGAGTCTACACCAAATCCGAATTACGACTTATAATTTTGTAAGAGTCGAACTCAGAAAATAATTCTCTTACAAAGTTGGCTTATTACTATTGCAAAAATCATTATGCATGTAAATTTTGACATTTTTAACTCCTTCATACGCATACTAATTACTTATTTCTATACAAGCCTCGAATCCAGGAAATACAGTAATGCACTCATGGAGTTCAAACTACTGCATTTGAATTCTCGAGGCAAGGACTCGCTAACCCGTCTCATTGCTGATAGTCTTCGATGTGACCATGGCAAGTGTGACAATAAAATTCCTGTTGTAATCCGTCATAGGGCTTGTCCTTTTTTAGGGTAAACAAAAAAGTCAAAATAACAACAATAATAATAATAATAAACAGAATCAACAAATCGTAATACAATCAACATTCAGTGTATTCCATCAGAATATAAGAAGTATAAGAAATAAGACTGATGAACTCCTTGCATCCTTAGTTTCCGAACATTTAAATCCGAATGTGCTATGTATTACCGAACACCATATGAAACAACAGGAAATATTGTCTCTCTCACCGGAAGGATATAAATTAGGTGCTAGTTACTGCAGACAAACTCTTGAGGATGGAGGCGTGAGTGTATTTCTTAAATCTGACCTTAAATTCAAAAATATTGATCTTTCACATTTTTGCAAAGACAGGGATTTAGAAATTTGCGCTGTTGAATTAGAAAATGAAACATATAATTTCATTACAATATGTCTATATAGAGCACCTTCTGGAGACTACGAAAATTTTATTCATCTATTGGAAAAGGCACTAGAATACTTACAGAAACTGAAACGTGAATGCATTATTTGCGGAGACATCAATGTCGATTATCTAACAGAAAGCAATTGGAAAGATCAACTAAATTCATTGCTAGCATCTTTCAATTTAATTTACACAGTAAACTTTCCGACCAGAATACAAGGGGATTCAGCTACTGCAACAGACAACATATTCATCGGAAAAGAAAAAATAGGTATATCTCAAACAACCCCAATAATTAATGGTCTTTCGGATCACGATGCTTATCTCCTAAGTATAAATATTAACACATCATCAATAAAACCAACTAAAGTGAGATTCAGAAATATAAACAGGGAATCATTAAAAGATTTTAAAATAAACCTTAAAAATGAAACATGGGAATCAGTATACAGTCAAAGCGATATGAACAGTAAATTCAACGAGTTTCATAAAACATTTCTAAATATTTTTGAATCCAGTTTTCCTGTAAAGTATAAAAATGAAACAATATGTAACAAGAGATGGATTACACAAGGTATTAAAGTCTCATGCAAAACCAAGAGATCATTATATATACAGAGCAGAAATAGTAATGATATAAACTTAAAACAACACTATAAAAATTATTAAAAAATATTACACAAAGTAATTCAAAAAGCTAAAGAATTGCACTATAATACAACAATACAAAACTCTGATAATAAAATCAAAACAACTTGGAACATAATTAAAAAAGAAAGTGGACGATCAAAAAGTAAAGTAACAAACTATACCCTTATATCTAACAATACAAAAACGTCAGACCCAAATGAAATTGCAAACATATTTAACAAATATTTTCTTACAATAACTGATAACCTCAACATCCCCCAAGATAATGTTACTAACAGTTTAGATTCTTTAACACAATATTTTCCGACAAAATTCCCAAATATTCAAATATTTCCAACAAACAAACAAGAAATAATTGCAAGTATTAAAAATCTAAAGTCAAAAAACTCCTCAGGGTATGATGAAATAACAAGCAAAATATTAAAAGCGAGTTCACATATTATAGCTGGGCCATTAAGTTATTTATGTAACTATTCAATGCTCAATGGTATATTTCCCGAGAGATTAAAATATTCAGTGGTTATTCCTATCTTCAAAAAGGGAGAAACAACGTCTCCAGAAAATTACAGACCCATATCACTTCTACCAGTCTTCTCCAAAATCTTTGAAAAAGTAATGTGTAAAAGATTATATCATCATCTACAAAGATACAACATTTTAGTCCCAGAATAATTTGGATGTAGGAAAAATAAAGGCACAGAAAATGCAACATTTACTTTAACTGACAAAATTCTGGAGGCAGTAAATAAAAAATTACAAGTTGGAGGGATTTTCTGTGATTTATCCAAAGCATTTAACTGTATAAATCATAAAATGCTGCTAGATAAATTAGATTATTATGGAATTAAAGGTGTTGCACACTAATGGTTTCACTCATGTCTCATAGATAGGAAACAGAAAGTTGAAATCAATACAACTATGAAATCTACATCGACATGGGGAACTATTAATAATGGAATTCCTCAAGGATCAATATTAGGTCCCCTACTTTTTCTAGTGTTTATAAATGATCTTGCCCCCCTTATAAAAGATGTAGGTCATCCCATATTATTTGCAGATGACACAAGTATAGTAATTACAGCCAATAACTCCAATACATTCCAATCTTTAACAGAGGAAATTCTCTTCAAAATATGTGACTGGTTCTCAGTCAATAAATTAGTATTAAATTGTAACAAAACTAACATAATTCAATTTAAATCCTGTCCAAATTCAACGTGGCAAATTTCTAGCGCAATAATTAACAATAGATCCCTATTAGAAACAACAACAACCAAATTTCTTGGCTTAAAAATCGATAATGTGTTAAATTGGAAAAATCATATTAAAGAAATTACCCCCAAACTAAATTCAGCTTGTTTTGCTATTAGATCTATGCAAAAGATAGTAAATATCAATACCTTAAAAACAATATACTTTGCATACTTCCACTCGGTAATGAGTTTTGGAATAATATTCTGGGGAAATTCCACAGATAGTAACAATATATTTCTATTACAAAAAAGAGTAATTAGAATAATAGTAGGTGCCAAATCTAGGGAATCGTGTAGGACTGTTTTCAAGAAACTACAAATAATGCCCATGGCTTGTCAGTATATCTTTTCATTAATAGTCTTCCTCGTATGTAATCATGAAAACTTTGTAACTAATTCAACAGTTCATAGCATAAATACACGTCAAAAAAATGACTTTCATACTCCATCGGCAAGTCTATCGTGCTATCAAAAAGGAGTGCGTTATAGGGCAGTAAAATTTTTTAATAGCCTCCCTATCGATATAAAAAATGAAAATCAAAACATAAAATTATTTAGGGCCAAATTAAAGAAGTACCTAATTTCTCACGCCTTCTGTAGGTGAATTCATGACATTCAATAACACTTCATGAAATTGATACTAAAACTATGTGTTGTACTAGTAGAGTATATTGTAAATCTCATCTGTATATATTTCATCTAGACTGTGACTATAAATTAAGATTTTATAATAGTATTAAGTTTTTTGACTTGTTCCATATTCTAGCTGTAAGCATGTATGAATACCATGGAATGTTAATAAATACAATATAATACAATACAATACAATACGGCATGTTACTACGCGGACAAGGGTCATTGCTCATATAAATTTTTGTATCCTTTCAATCACTCTTTCATGGCTAGATTCAAGAGCTAGGTATACACCAACGTAATCGGGTAATTATTATGTGGCAGAGGTTATGTTTTCTTTCACTTACAGTATTTAGAGACGTTCTATTCAACCGATAGTTAGAAATTTTAATGTGTATGTTAATTTGAATTTGGAAACCAAAATCAATATACAAAATATTACTGTCAATAATAGGAATAATCATGTAGACCTAAGTATAATGTCACTGGTATGATATAATATCCATCACTAATATAATGTTATTAGCTAGTCAACAAAATTTTATTATATCCATTGTTCGGGTCGTAAATTCATCGAAACGAATGTAACGATCTATATAGCTAATGGTTCAATATTACGTTACCAACATAAGCATCTATCAGTGACTTCAAAATTAGCATCAATTAGTGAATATTTTCAAAAACATTTCACTCTTCAAATACTTTGCTCTTTCATTTGAATCATGGTGTATATAAAACACACTTCACGTAATCATGTTTGTCCTGTATTCTAAACAAATAAAACAATTCTCACTTATTGGATTTTTACTGAACTTCATATTCATGTAGCATTTCCAAGAACATTTGATTGTCGTTGAGGTTCTTTTTTTAAATATCAATAAATTTCGCATATATATCGAAAAATGCTTTAGGCCTAGTTAATTATTTTACAAAGGAATTCATGTATCGAGATGTAATATCATGACACACAATCTTACACTGTGAATTAACAGCTTCACATGGGTTTACTATGGCGGACTTCAAAGTATACGAGTTGTGTGCCATATTATAAACTCATAACTAGACCTCGGACTTTTAGGTCCTAAAAATCTTAAATTAGGTACCTAAAATAGGTTCTAAAATTACAAAAATAGGTGAACAAAAAATGACATTTTTTTCATTTCCCATTACAAATTAGCCGAAACATTTGACATTATTTCATTATACATGCCCATAATTAGAGCCAGAGTAAACAACTAACACCTTTTCTAAGTTTTCCATTGAGAAACTGCATCGCTTCTCAGATAACACCATCTTATATGCCGAAAATGAGCGTTCCACATCAACTGATGACACCAGAGCATATTTAAATGTTGGTATTAGATGCTAGGGAACAGAACATTCATGTGTTACTTTCCACTAAATACAATGTCTTCGCTCTGAAATCTCACACTGTAATGAATAGAGGAGACGAACTATGCTGCGATTGTTGTCAAGGCACGACTGGCATACAGAATTACACAGCGTTTCCATATTACCAACTATAGAAATTGGAAAATGTAAAATTAGGTAAAAATAGGTTCTAACGTGAAATTAGGTATTTTTAGGTTGTATAGAACCACCATTTTCGAACATATATATCCATAATTCGTATATATACAACTTTTCTTTTGTATATATCATGAGGAACAAAATAGATTTTTACCTAAAATCCGAGGTCTACTCATAACCATCATCACCGTCTTTTCACTGTCACTAACATCATTGTCGTCATAATCGTCATCTCTAACAAAAATAGACTTTCGTTTTCAAACTCACTGGGACCACAGCCTCGTTGTACTCTACATAAATTCCTGCATAAACTTCCTATATGCTCCTTGTAGATTTATATGAAGTGCATTTTAGAGCGCGAGACAGAGACAGGCGACTGAGACGGACAGCTCAGACAAAGCTCTTCCGGACAGGTAGTGTCTCGCGACGATCTTACTACGTAGCTCGTGGTTTGTTAGGTAAAATATCTAAAATGTCAGGGAGTAAATTTACTAGCGAAGAAGACGAACAATTCGTAGAAATAATAGTACAAAACTTTTATTCTACTCATAAATAATTATTAACAAACGAAAAAGTTCTTCACATCATGTTTTGGATATTGAACTCATAGACCTTGTTTATTTCTCAGCGTAGCACAACAAATCACTATCACCATCATAATCATCATCATCATCATCTTCTTCTTCTTCTTCTTCTTCTTCTTATTCTTCTTCCTCTTCTTAGTAGTATCCTTCTTCTCCTCCTCTTCATACTTAAAGTATTTTATTTTCGTACTGTATTTCACAGAATAATTGCAAGTACTTTTTCAACATACTCTTCTAGGATGCTGAACGTTGCTGTATCGGTTTGGCTTGTTGCTTCTCTCGTCGCCATATCAGTTTCCGTGAAGTGTCAAAGAAGAACTATCTCCGTCTCCTGTGTCGATCGCCTGCCTCCGTCGCGTGTCGCGTGCTTTTAAATGGTAGGCCTATCTTTATTCTTGCAGTGGCTGCGTGGACTAAATCACCGGCCTGTCATGCAGGTGTTCCTCGCTCAAGTCCCAGTCAATCCTGCGATTTTTAATTGAAAATTCAATGGTAATACTTGTGGCGGAAAAGATGGCACTTCGGATTTTTCTTGGGGTTGTCCTGTTTTCCAATGTTACGCGTCAACAACATTTCCGTCAAATTCCATATCATTACAATTCCTTAGCATTCTCAGATGGCCGGCTAACGAAGCGCAGAGGATATGCCTACTGTTTCGGACACTAGTGGGGTCGTCTGCTTGCAACTCGAATACATAGCGAACCTTTCATGGGCTCAGGCGACACCTCTCCAAATACCAAAATAAAAATATATATTAAGGGCAGTGTTTTCATCTTATTGAATTGCCCATAACCACACGTAGGCCTAAAGGGAGGTTGAAGAGAGTCTTTGACTAGCTGAAAATGTTTTCTGAAACGTCTGAAAGAGTAAATCTGAAGGCACGTTTTATAACACCAGATTATTCTGTGAAAGTAATAAATTTCATGTCTGTAACTCAGAGAAAAAAATGTTTCTTATCTAAATATTATGTACTGAATTCATTGTATTTTACTGTCACAAAATCGCTTTTATTTTATTTTTTGTGTGTTACGATAGGTTGGGCTTAATGTATTTGTTCTTGATTTGCACGCATCAATTTATATCTGCAGATGTGGTGGTGGCAGTTGTGTTAATGTTAAAAAGTGTCTGGATTGAATATTTTCAATTTTCCCTGGAAGCATATCTCGCATTACCGGCTCAGCTACAATGTATATCGCTCATTGGACGTACTGATTTAAGATATTTTCATGCAATATGACACGTGCTGAATATTACTGATTGTTATTTTAAGCAATACATTTTATGTACATTTTATCATAATTAGTATACAATGTTATTTTATTAATGTATTTTATGGTATTAGTACATTAAATGCTTTTCCTTTTGTCCATATTCAATTTTTGGCTATATTATGGGTATAGATTGATTTTAATACCACGTCTGTTGATTAGGTGACCACAATCAGCTTCTGTCATTAAAATATTAATTTTCCAATGATATCATTTCCTGTTGTATTTCTACAGTATATAATTACTAATTTCTCCATATATGTTTGAAAGTTGTCGTCTTTTGTACTGCATTAGGCTATATTTTATTATGCATGTAGCTTTATTTTGCTTGGCAATTAACCGTAATATCTGACCGATTGCTATGTATTTACTTGTTACGTCATCTGTATGAAAACACGCTTTGTGTTTAAGTTCTCCGATATCTTCTGAAGGTATGCACATTTGTATCCTGATTTAAATTACCGTTCGGAATATATTTTCTGATTACTATATTTGCAACTTGTGTCTACAGCGTGTTTGAAAAATACTGTCATAGAACAGTGGCGCAGGATAGAGAAAATGATACCACAGTCTAGTATATACAGTCGCGAAGCTCAATGCGTAGTAAATATCCAAACATTAGATATTGCTCACCACTAGGATCGCTAATATCGCCTCATTACAGGCAATGCAAAATAGTACCGTCACAGTCCATTGTTTCTAGCACCCTCAAAACTCAAGCTTCAAACTGTATATAGTAGATTGTGATGATACCTAGGGACCAACACTCCATCAAACTCATTGCGTGGCTCCGTGATATAGACTACGGGCCTTTCACCAGGTCACAGTGGTTCGAGTTCCGTTTAAGATTAATGATTTTGTTGAAAACTAAATAGTAATACTACCTGCTGGGAAGGTTAATAGTTAGATTTTTTTTATCAGGATTCTCTCGTCTCTCAATGTTAGGCGTAGGAAATCTTCTAGAAACGAGAGGGGACTAGTTGCTTCAAAACTTAGATACATACATAGTGATTCTTATGTTATTCGGCTGGTATGTGTAAGAAATGCTCCTAGTTGAAGTGTTAACACGAAAGGTCTTTAAGCTGCAGTGGACAAATCCGAATACTTAAACAAAATGTAGGAAACTCTGTTCGGAATATATAAAGTAATACATACATCATATCTGATTAAGACTAACTTATAAACTAAATCTTCAATGAGACCAGTTGTTAACAGTATGCAATCTCAAAATCATAAAATCAACAAATTTCTTCTACATTTTTTTTAAAAAGATTCTTCCTATAGACAATAAATACACCCTTTCAAACACACAACAATTAATTCAACAATTACAAAAACTAAAAGTTAATAAACATGATAAGATGCTATCTCTTGATATTGAAAGTCTTTACACAAATATCCCCATAGATGAAATCATTCACATTATTGTCACTAAATTATTAGATCTCAAAACTGACCCAGATTTAGTTAATCAATTAGAAAATTTATTACACATTTCTTTGCATCAAAACTATTTCATTTTTGACGATAAGATATACAAACAAACAAAAGGTTTAGCCATGGGTGACTCTCTATCAGTCTTCATAGCTGAAATCTTTCTACAGAACCTTGAAAATCAACACATTCCTAACATACAACAACAACATGGTATTAAAACTTATTTCCGGTACGTAAACGATACTTCCATCATACATAATGGTACATCACCGTCAGAATCCATTGTTGACACCTTCAATAGCTTACACCCAAAAATAAAATTTACTTTCGAAGAAGAAATACATAGAAGCATTAATTTCCTCGTCTTAACCATAAAAAAAACAGTCTACCATGTAACGCCAAGATGAGAAGGCTACATCATCTGAAAACCTCCACTGTACAACTTTCATATTATGCCTCTCATCCCGGCGATTAGACCGAGATTTTCTTTTACAGCTACTTCACTAGAGTCTTTCAATATATTGAACTTTGTAAAGACCAAGCCTTAGCCTTCAGTTTTACATAATAATAATTTCAACGTTTTTAATTTTACAACTCAGGCACATTGCCTGCCTTTTTAATATATTGTATAAATTATAATTATATCCACTGGAAGGTTTTCTATCTGAATGTTAATTTAATACCATATACGCCATTTAACCACTTTAAGAAAAAGTATGCATGGTTAGACTATTTATTAGTTTTATAGATGTGTTTAAATAATATTTTTCACCATGTTCAAATGTTTGTTTGTTAGTAAACTATCACCTGAAGATGACTTGAAAGTAAGTCGAAAATATTCGTGACGTATATTAATATTGTATCCTGATGCAACAGAATCCATTTCTGCCATCTTAACATGATAAGTGATTGACTGAAAATAAAAAACTGATTTATATGATATTACTTCCAATATTTCTTCCCTGTACATCAATTGTCTCGTCAATTGAGACCCAAATGGGATCATCAACACCAATATCCAAACGAATAGAGTTGATTGTTTCCATATTTAAGTCAGGTACATAGTTCTTTCTGATTGTAGATTCATCTGACACAGTTTCACGTGTGTATTTCTCAAGAAACTCATACAGCACTGGAGTTTTTAATTTCCAAATGGGGATGTCAGCATAAACCATAGCACGGCACAGATCACTTGCAAACTTGAGATTTCTGAGGTCCTGGGTGTTTCTGAACTTGAGATTCAGTGAGTAACAACTGCTTTTGAGATGTGGTCTTCGAATCACGGGCCCGATGATGTGACGTGGATAAGTGTTGCAGGACTTGAAAACGTTCAGAGCAGGGCACATTCTTCTCATAAACTAGGCAAAAAAATATCTTTCCATCTGTGTAAAAATTGTCAAATTCCTCTGTGTATTGCTTTAACTTTACACAGAGTGAGGTTTCTCCTTCAGCATCTTTTAGTACAATATTTAACTTGAAATTAAAAAAAAAAAAATAAATGCTGAGGTCACACAACACAAAGTTATTGTTCAATCTACACAAGCCAGCTAACTGCGACTACCTGACGCTTCACTCGATGACATGGCATGGCTTGGACACGCAGTGTCATGGTGCGCATCACGTGACCGACGGAGGGCAGTGAGATTCAAGACAGAAAAGCTTTTTGACCGTCTCGCGCAAGGTCATACACCTGTAGGATATACAGGCATGTTATAAAATGAATAAAATTGCAACTAAGCATGGAAATATTAATAAATAAAAAAAATATGTACTTAAGAATAAAATATGTGAGAATATGTACTTAAGAGCAAAATATGTAAATATATGTACTTTCAAGTTAACGTTTTCAGGCTCTAATTGACATGAAACTCCAATATATCACAAATCTCGTATCTTAATGTTAATAGAAAAAACATGTAATTACATAATTATCCGGGCCCTAATTATTATTATTATTATTATTATTATTATTATTATTATTATTATTATTATTATTATTATTAATAATTCATATTGCGGATTATGATAATTTTTCTATTTTACTTATTTTAAGTCTTCTGGCATTAACGTCCAATATCTTTGCATCTCAAAGTCGGTACTCAAAGCTATGTATTGAACATGTTCTATCTTCCGTTTTTCTGTTTTGATACACCCAGCGGCTTCTCTATTCTTACGGTTTTTGGAAAATATACTCAGTCGTACCCAAATCTTACCATTTTTATCAGTTATTGTGAACTCTTTGATATATGAAAGAAATTTACAGATTTTTTAAACATCCTTTCCTTTTCTCGTCTTGTTGTCCACAATTCCTGTTCATACAATGGAAATATGGAAGATAAAAACTTGTAATGTCACTTGCGTGTCTTGTCTTGATTTATTTATTGTTATTGTTGATATTAACAATACTCACTTAATTATGGCTTTTAAAGAACCCGGAAGTTCATTGCCGCCTTCACATAAGCCTGCCATCGGTCCCTATCCTGAACAAGTTTAATCCAGTCTCTACCTTCATATCCCATCTCCCTCAAATTCATTTCAATATTATCCTCTCATCTACGTCTCGGCCTCCCCAAATGCCATTTTCCCTCCGAACTCTCAACTAACACGTTATATGCATTTCTGGATTCGCCCATACATGCGACATGCCCTGTCCATCTTAATCGTCTGGATTTAATGTTCCTAATTGTTATGTTAGATGAAGAATAAAACGCATGCAGTTCTGCGTTATGTAACTTTTTCCAGTCTCCTGTAACTTCATCCCTCTTAGCCTCAAATATTTTCCTGAGCACCTTATTCCCAAACACCCTGAACTTCTGTTCTTCTCTCAAAGTGAGAGTCCAAGTTTCACAACCACACAGAAGAACCGGTAATATAATTATTTTATAAATTCCAACTTTCAGGTTTCTTGAGAGCAGACTGAATGATAAAAGCTTCTCAACCGAATAATAACAAGCGTTGCCCAAATTTATTCTGCGTTTAATTTCCTCCCGAGTATCATTTATATTTGTTACTGTTGCTCCAAGATATTTGAATTTTTCTACTTCTTGAAAGGATAAATTTTCAATTTTTATATTTCCATTTCGAACAATATTTTGGTCACGAAACATAATCATATAATTCGTCTTTTCGGAATTTACTTCCAAACCTATCTCTTTACTTGCTTCAAGTAAAATTCCTGTGTTTTCCCAAATAATTTGTGGAAGTTAATAATAATAATAATAATAATAATAATAATAATAATAATAATAATAATAGGGCCTAATGAAACTTTATATGACATATTAAGGGCTTAAATTTCAGTTTTAGGCCTACAGAATATCGTACTCAGAGATACGGGTACACTTCAAGGGCTTTATGTGCCAGGAAAATTGAGCTCTATTTCTTGAAATGCGGTTTTTATCGGCCTGTAAATGGTCTCTTTCACCCCGAGGAGGCCGGAAAGTGGAGCAGGGAAACAGCGTTCTGCCACGAGGCTAAAGCCTGCATTTATAGCAATGAGCAGACTTTACAGATCGTTCGCGTGAAGAAATCGATAGAGAACAGGAGACTTGCCGTCGGCATTTTTCGATTTACACACACTTCATCTATGTGACCCCGATGAAATCTTGTTTGCATATTGTCGATGCTTGGTTGAATACGTATTCATGCCGCAGCATCTGCGAGCTAGGAGACTCCAACTCGACGTCTGTTTTTGTTAACAAGTAAACAACTTTTTAAATTTTTTTCATCTCGTCTTAAGCAAAGAGTTTTAAAACAATGTTATACAAGTGAATCTGAAAATAATACGTTGAATAATTTTGAAAAAGATGCTTGCCAATAAATGCACTTAGTTTGTCGTTATACTGTATTTGCTTATCTTTCCTAGGCCAGAAACCGAAACCGATCCATGCATCTAGGCGCTCATGTTGCAAGTCCGACAGGTAGCTTGGGTAGCATTCATGAATATGATGCTGACCTCAGTTCCGATACAAAACGGTCCCAACCCCAGTAGTATACTTGAAGCCTCAAGCGCTTAATTCCTTTATTATCATCAGAGACCAGAGGTTTGCGTCGCATAGTGTGCATTTTTTCAATCTAGATGGACAAAAATTAAATTCCGACTTGTTTAGTTATGCATAGATGAATATGAATTCATGTTCTTTAGTATTTAAAGAACGTTGTGAGGAAATTCTTTACTGTTTTATCAGCGGCAAGATATTTTATAAGGCCATAAGCATGGGTGGGCAACTCGTGCTCTCGAAATGTGAACACAACCTCAGTGCAGGTAGAACGGACTCTGTACTGTACTGTCTGTAAACAAGTTTGCTCGCGTCTACAGTAAGTGGCGGCTCGTTTTAAGTGAAAAACAATATAATCCCCAGATCATTTCCCTTTAGTGATGAGTCGAAAGAGTAAAATTTTTATTAAGAAGGGAGGTAAAGCTTGTATTAACTATTAACTTTCTTACGCATGACATTTTATGTTACAAATAAACACATTGAAGGTTTTAGTAAAGAAATACTGTCTAGATCTGCTTTAGAATAGCTGAAGGTAAAAATGGGATCTCAACAAGGTGAGATTGATATCAAATATCGTTAGCACGTTGTGCGTGCGAGTTATAGAATTGCACGACATATGATCAGCTAGATAATAGCATTTATGGATAAATTTGAAATGTGGCAGTATCATGTAGAACATAGACAACTTCACTTTATTTGACTATCTTGAAGAGTGATAACAAAATCTTCTTATCAAATACAGGGTCCTATTTCAAGACATACAGCAGAATTCACTGGTAAGTTTGGGGAAACAGTGACAATTGACAAGGAATCGAGATTTCTCTGAAATTCTTTTGGCTTACAGCCGATAGAAGATCCTGAAAGTTTATAGCTTGAATTGATAAATCTACCGAACAGCACGCCACTCAGATTGCAGCGAAATCAGGAATCGAACAGTTCGCAATGCTGCCTAAGTCATAATTTTCAAATGTACTCTTTGCTTCCATATATAGGCCTACTGTATGTGCTTGAGTCAGATTTTAATGCAAGAAAGAAGTGTAAATGGTCTCAATGTACAGAAAAAGCTTAGAAGTAAATTTATTTCATCTTCCGTGACATTTAAAAAAATACTTCCTTGAATTTGTGTTAGTTTGCGAATATAGACTATTACATTTCTGAGAACAGAGGTATACTCTTTAATGTATAAAGACTTGTAAATTCTCGCGTTCTATGTTTCAAATAAGACATGTAATAATAAATTTTAACACATAGTGTAGTAATAAGTAAGTGTTGCATCTATATTTGTTGTCTCTTGAAAAGGTGTATTCAGGTTGTGTTTCCAGTATGAGAAGGAGGTGTACGAGGTGTATGATCATCCACTCCTCCTCTATATTTCTTATAGTGGCTGTTATCGCCAGGTGGACGGTACATTGGAAGATTAGATGTGAACAGTGGAAGACTTTTAGAAACGAATAGTGTGAATTTCTATAACAAATATAATTAACAATAAATAAATAACAATATACATGAATGGTAAATGAAATAACAAAGAAATATGAAATAAGCGAATGAAAGTAACACAAATTAATCTGAACAAGTATCACAACGATATCTGAATCGTGAAAGTATTACTAGACTGGGCAAACATACTTATAGGTCATAATACAATCTAATATGGCCATCATTCAATAATCAATGACTGACCTGTTAACCATCTAGTCATGAAAACACTCTATATATATATATATATATCAATCATCTAGATATGAATCTCAAGACAACGCCCAGTTAGTACACTAACTCAATACATGACCCATTCAATCACAGATACCATACAATCTGACTAACCAAACTAAACATATATATAAACTCAATAACGCAAAGACTTTACCCAGTATAAGGCATCACATAACTGATCACTATACATTACCAATTCCACATAGACCTCGCATGAACTGTGCAGATTGCACTGACACAAAATCTCTGTACTTTACAATAACAATGCCCAAGAGAGAGAGAGAGAGAGAGAGAGAGAGAGAGAGAGAGTGAGAGAGAGATACGTAACATAAGTAACAGACGATAATTTCAAATCTCAAAGATCGTTTAAATAGCAACGGAAACTCAACGCACTCGATTCCTGAAATAGCGGCAATGGGAACCAATAAATCAAAATGGAGTAGGGAAAATACTAGAACAATAATATGAGGCCCATACTATTCCAGTTCATTACAACGTCAAATAGAACGTAACGCAAAGATCGTAATCGCTGCTCTATCACACAAACCGTCTTGGAACATCAAAACCTCGCATATCAAACATATCTCATCACGTAATCCCTAATCGTCGAACCTCACATATCAACTTATATTTCATCACGTGATTCCCAATACAATATACCTCAAATATATATATATATATATATATATATATATATATATATATATATATATATATATATATATATCACATAATATATTACTCGACGCAATCACAATTACTTGCCCCCAAGACGTATCACTAGCAAACGATATTTCAAAGCACGATCCACTACAATCTCTCAAACGCATACAATCGAAGATAAAAATATCACGACGCAAATTTACCTACTCCACTGATACAAATCTGACACAAGTTGTAAGCACGCTAAATGACAAGATATACATCTGAAACAAAGTTCCATGTAATGCATAAATATACAAAAGAAATATAGTGACGCACTGTTCTCGAACAATCTATCACGATAAACTTAAGTTACGAGAATAGAAAACAGTTCGAGCTCCACTTGTCGAGTACACGTCACTTGCCTGAATGAAAAATATCAATGCGGCTTGCAACTCCTAAGTACTGTTACCCATACGGCTTCCAACTGCTAGGTGACGTTAACTATATGGCGTACGAGACCTGAGTGATGTTAACTATACGGCGTACGAGACCTGAGTGATGTTAACTATAACTGCCCGTGACCAAGTAAACACACTCTCCCTCTCCCTTCGTGAGACGTAATCAACCGGCCAATAGGATAATTTGGAAAAGAAAAATGAAAGGATTCATAGCGCTATCTATAATGTAACGTCTGAGAGCGCTCTGACGGACGAAGTGACGTACTAGGTGAACGGGTATAATGGCGGGCACGGCTCAAGTACTAAAGTAATTTATAAAGCTAGGAAATAATATAATTTTGTTATGTGTGTTTAAGTACAGTCTGTCTAAAATTACTATAATTATTGTACTATGCTTCATTCTGAAATTAAAATCATGAAGTAGATATCACGATCACCTGTATGAGCCGCCAGAGCGAACCGCGGCAATGAACTGCTTTTGCAGCGAAACTATAAACAACTTGTAACTGCTGCGGCTGACTCCGTCTGTCTTTCTCTCTTTCAAGGTTTTTTTAGCACGTTTGGAGCACGAGTTGCCCATCCATGAATATGGCTATACAGTCATTTAAATATGCGCTTGCTGGGTAACTTTCGGTGCTGGGCCCCGGACTCATTTCACCAGCATTATCACCTTTATTTCATTCAGACGCTAAATAACATAGATGTTGATACAGCGTCGTAAAATAACCCAATAAAATAAAAAATAAAAAAAATATGCGCTCCTGCATGTATGACTTACATGTCTAAAATGCAGGTAGTAGGCCGTAAAACATTACAATGAGAAGAGTTCGACTGGCACCGTGGATCGTGTCCCGGCATGGCTCAGTTGAAAAGAGAGCTCAGCGCGCAGAGCTGAGACGTCCCGGGTTCGATCCCCGGTGCCGGAACGAATTTTTCTCGAATTAATGGTGATAATACACATTGACTACTTCTTAGTAGTCGTGATAATATTCAATGAGGATGGCGAGACCTCATATAATGAATATGTGATGTATTTATGTAGTATTATTTTTACAGTGAAATTACATAACATATATACATATATGACACAATACCATTTCATCAAGTATAATAATTGAGGCACATATTATAGCAGAAACAATGACTTGTTTTTTTGTCCAAGTTATAAAATTATTATTATTATTATTATTATTATTATTATTATTATTATTATTATTATTATTATTATTATTATTAATCTTATATGATGTTTAAAACCAGTTAAGGAACACTAGGTTGACTGAATTTACATTATTCACTACTTATTAATAATACACTGAATCTTATATCTTAAATTTGGTTTCAAATGCTCATAATGTCCTCTTAAAACGTCAGAAGACCTTGCAGTGACTGAGTGGTACTTCCCATGCAATATTGAATATATCCCATCGTGAGCCATGTAGATGTATATGAATGTGCAGCTGAAGGTAATTACATCTATAGAAGGATGCGTAATTCATCATTAGGATTGTCAGTCCGATATATTCTCTGCAGATGTCGTCTCAGCCATGTCCACATTTGTGTAACTTGAGCATTGCAATTGGTTAACCTATGTCTGACTGTGTCTATTTGTCCACATTTCTTGCATAATGGAGACAGAACCATATTACACATATACTTTTTATGTTCAGTAGGTACAATTTCATTAAATACTTCATTCACTTGGGACGTTAGACCACTTAAAACATGTCCAAATACGTAACCAGTTTTTGTTTGGGAATTTTTGTTTTATGTATGGAATTTCATATAATGACTGATGAAGACTGCGATATATCTCTTTGGTATTTAAACGGGTTATATCAGAAGTAACAGTATCAGGAAGAGACTCCATCAACTTGATAGTTTTAAGAAAGTGACTATCTATTGTCCCCCGACAAAAAGTAGATAGCTGGAAGAACTGTCTCAAAAAACTATATCTTGTGCATGACCAAT
Organism: Periplaneta americana; assembly: GCF_040183065.1. Lineage (NCBI taxonomy): Eukaryota > Metazoa > Arthropoda > Insecta > Blattodea > Blattidae > Periplaneta > Periplaneta americana. The sequence goes on along the minus strand of NC_091120.1, from coordinate 115,633,794 downwards.
ACCATTTTTAGCTAATATTACGGTTTTAGTTAACAAGGAGTCACATTTTATGCTTACAAATATTAGATTCAGGCCGCTTTCTGTAATTTTCCGTTTCAACTGCGGACGTGCAACACGGAATGGGTATCCACGCCATACATAGTATCCGATTAACTGTTCAATTTTCTGCGATACCTTGTCCGGAATTGGTAATACTTCAGCAAGGTACCACAATTTCGAGAGGGCAAATGTATTAACATGCCATACTTTTTGTAGTAAATTTAGGTTCCTACTTAGATGCTGATGTAATGTCCCACGCAGTTTATTTAACGTAGACTGCCAATTATCCTCTATTATATTATCAACTCGAGGAGAAAAATTAATTCCTAAGATGCGTGCTTCAAAACGGACAGGTATGTGTGTGATCGAAGTTGCTGGGTTCGATTCACCAAAGGGTAACAGAGTTGATTTCTTATAATTAACTCTAGCATTTGTTGCGTTTACAGTAAAGTATTAGAATATCCACCAGGTTGCCAAGTTGACTTTCATTCCTACATATGACAGAAATATCACCAGCATAATCTTGAACTGTTGGTATACCCAAAGGATTAGGCATGAAGGTCAAATGTCTATCAATCATCCGACGTAATGGTTCTAAACAAAGTGTAAATAATACCATTGAAAGTGGACATCCTTGTCGAACTGATTTCTGTATCGGTATAGGTTTTGTAAAATATCCATTGATTTGTATAGGAGAATGAGCATTTCCATATAATCTTTGGATGGAATCTACAATTAGTCGAGGAAACCTAAATTGTTCAAGTACTGTGAACAGGTATTCTTGGCAAATTCTATCAAATGCTTTTTCCATGTCGATGTTTAAAATAGCAACTTTCTGCATGGGCATTTCACTACATTGCATGATTGTGTCTCTTAATGATACCAGATTATTGATTATAGTTCTTCCTGGCAATGAACAGGTTTGTCCGGGCCCTATAAGATGATCCATGTAAGGTCGAAATCTATTTGCTAATATTTTCATAAATAATTTGTAGTCAGTGCTGAGGAGAGTGAGAGGTCGGTAATGGGTAATCATCTGCGGTTCGGGATTTTAGGGATTAACATAATTATTCCTTCATTAAATCCTACACACTCAACAGAAGTTTTAAAAATTTCAGTCATTACATTTAGTAGAGGTCGCTTAATATATGCCCAGCATTTTTTGTAAAAATTGTAGTCTATACCATCTGGTCCAGGAGATGATTTGGAGCTAGCTCTCAGAATTGCTTCTTTCAATTCGGTTTTACTTATATCCTCTTCTAACCGCAGTTGATCGTCTGGAGTAATTGTATTTTGAATATTGTTCAATAAGATTTGCTGGTCGTCGGGTGAACGATTTTCTCTACAAAAGATGTTTGTAAAATGTCTTTCAGCTTCTTTTAAACACTCTGTAGTTGAAGTGGTCCTCTCATTATTTTTTAATAACAAACTGTTCATAACTTTCGTTTGTCCTCGTTTCTTTTCGCACGCAATGTGATATAATGCAGCTTTTTCTTCAGAAATTGTGGATTCTGTACGACATCTAACAGTGGAACCCTTTAATATGTCTTCCTGTAGTTTACAAAGTCTTGTTTTCACAGTATTCATATGTTTACTAACGTCTTTCCCTTCGCACTGTTGCTTATACAGATGATGAATTACGTTGTAATAGAACTGTAATTTGAATTTGCGATCTTTTGCCTTAATAATCTCTTGATTTCGAAAGAAAGATCTTATGGCTGGTTTATATATGTACATCCATTTTCTTAATTCAGTATATTTCGATCTTCCTGCTCGAACACTCAATGTCTCCACGAAGAAGAAAACTCGTTCGTGACTTCGTCATCACATATCAATTTAGAATTGAGTTTCCAGTAACTCCTCCCAATTTGTGGAGCAGTATGAATCCTTGATAACACCATCAGTACACAATGGTGGTCAGAGAAAGGTACAGCGTGAACTTCTATCCGCCGTATAAAATTTTGCATTGTTCTATTAATATAAAGTTGATCTATTCTTGATGCTGAGTTGCCCTGATGAAAGGTGAATTGAACGTCATTGCCTCTTAACTTCTCTTATACATCAACAAAGTGCAAGTCATTGGTGAGACGGTCCAGTGCTAGAGACGGATTATATGTTCCTGTTTGGTCCTTACAATGTAGAACACAATTAAAATCGCCTCCAATGATCAATTTCTCATATCTCTGACTTAAGTAATAGGGTGAGGGCGGCAATGAACCTCCGGGTTCCTTAAATGCCAGTAAGTAAGTAAGTAAGTAAGAGGTTCATTGCCGCAATGATATAAGCCCGCCATTGGTCCCTATCCTGAGCAAGGTTAATCCAGTCTCTACCATCATATCCCACCTCCCTCAAATCCATTTTAATATTATCTTCCCACCTACGTCTTGGCCTCCCCAAAGGTCTTCTTCCCTCCGGCCTCCCAAGTAACACTCTATATGCATTTCTGGATTCGCCCATACGTGCTACATGTCCTGCCCATCTCAAACGTCTGAATTTTATGTTACTAATTATGTCAGGTGAAGTATATAATGCGTGCAGCTCTGCGTTGTGTAACTTTCTCCATTCTCCTGTAACTTCATCCCTCTTAGCCACAAATTTTTTCCTAAGCACTTTATTCTCAAATACCCTTAATCTCTGTTCCTCTCTGAAAGTTAGAGTCCAAATTTCACAACCATACAGAACAACCGGTAATATAACTGTTTTATAAATTCTTACTTTCAGATTTTTTGACAGAAGACTAGATGACAAAAGCTTCTCAACAGTATAATAACAGGCATTTCCCATATTTATTCTGCGTTTAATTTCCTCCCGAGTGTCATTTGTATTTGTTACTGTTGCTCCAAGATATTTGAATTTTTCCACCTCTTCGAAAGATAAATCTCCAATTCTTATAGTTATATTTCGTAGAATATTCTGGTCACGAGAAATAATCATATACTTAGTATATTCGGGATTTACTTCTAACCCTATCGCTTTACTTCCATCAACTAGAATTTCCGCGTTTTCCCTAATCGTTTGTGGATTTTCTCCTAACATATTCACGTCATCCGCATACACAAGCTGCTGATGTAACCCGTTCAATTCCAAACCCTCTGTGTTATCCTGAACTTTCCTAATGGCATATTCTAGAGCGAAGTTAAAACGTAAAGGTGATAGTGCATCTCCCTGCTCTAGCCCGCAGTGAATTGGAAAAGCATCAGATAGAAACTGGCCTATACGGACTCTGATGTAAGTTTCACTAAGACACATTTTAATTAATTTAACTAGTTTCTTGGGAATATCAAATTCAATAAGAATATTATATAAAACTTCTCTCTTAACCGAGTCATACGCTTTTTTTAAATATATGAATAACTGATGCACTGTACCCTTATACTCCTATTTTTTCTCCAATATCTGTCGAATACAAAATATCTGATCGATAGTCGATCTATTACGCCTAAAACCACACTGATGATCCCCAATAAGTTAATCTACATATGGAGTTTATCTTCTCGAAGGGATATTCGACAAAATTTTGTACGACGTCAACAAAAGTGATATTCCTCGAAAGTTACTACAGTTAGTCTTGTCCCCTTTCTTAAAAATAGGTACAATTATGGACTCCTTCCAGTGTTCTGGTACAATTTCCTTTTCCCAAATTTCAAGTACAAGTTTATAAATTTCGCTAGATAATACGATTCCAACTTCTTGTATTAATTCTCCTGGAATTTGATCAATACCTGGAGACTTGTACTTTTTCAGATTTTCTATCGCAATTTCTACTTCAGAAAGTGTGGTTTCCGGTATAAATGGCTCAGCAGTTTGTATTTGAATTTAGTCCCGATCATTTCTGCTTCGCCTATGTATATTTAATAGTTACCCAAATAGTTTTTCCAACTGTTCAGGATTGAATGAGAGTCTGCAAGCATGTCACCATTCTCATCCTTGATTATGTTTACCCTTGCCTGATATCCATTTTTAAATTCCTTTATACCCTTATATAAATCTCGAATATTTTTATTCTTACTATTTGTTTCTACCTCATTCAGTTTTTCCTTCCATTAATCTATCTTTTTATTCCTAAGTCAACGACTTGCTTCCCGTCTTTCATTGAAATAATTATCTCTATTCTCCACAATTGGATCCTGTAAGAATTTCAATTTTGCCTGTTTCCTTCTGTCTACTGCAATGGAACAATCTTAATAAAACCATGGTTTCATTTTCTTAGTTTCATGATAACCTATGCTCTGCTCAGCTGCAATTTTCGTATTATCTCCGATATTGTCCCACACGCAATTAACATCTACCTCTTCCTCAACTTCGTCAGCAGTTGCTAAAGCAGCAAACCTATTAGGAATTTCAACCTGATAACCTTGCTTAATTTCCTCGGCTTTAATTTCAGAATATTGAATGTACTAATATTAGCTTGTTGCTCTACTCGCTTGGCTACCGATAGTCTTTCTCTTAATTCTCCAATTACCAAATAATGGTCAGAAGTAAAGTCTGCCCCCCTGAAATTTCGAATGTCTACTATACTAGTGTGCCTTCTTTTATCTATCAAGATGTGATCTATCTGGTTATGTGTCATTCTGTCTGGAGAAGTCCACGTATATTTATGTATATCCTTATGGGGAAATGTTGTACTCTTTACAATTAAATTTTTTGATGTGGCAAAGTTGACTAACCTAACTCCATTGTCATTACTATTTACGTGTAAGCTCTCTTTTCCAATAGTTGGTTTAAAAATTTCCTCCCGTCCTGCTTTAGCATTGGAATCTCCCAATAACATTGTCATGTGCTATCTAGGTAACTGATCAAAAGTGTGTTCCAATTCCTCATAGAAGCAATCATTTATACGGTCGTCTTTCTCTTCTGTAGGGGCGTGAGCATTTATAACTACGATATCGCACCATCTACCCTGAAATACTAAATATGATAACCTGTCACTGATAAATTCGACCTTTTTTACTGCTCATATTACATTCTTTTATGTAAAAGAATTCTGTTTCTAATTGGTGATTATCGTTTCCTTCCCCATAAAACAACAAGCATTCGCCTAATTGTGATATGCCATTCCCATCTAACCTAACGTCTTGTACTCACACGAAGTCTATTCTAGCCTATATCTAGCTAGTTCCTTTGCTACTAATGTTACCCCTCCTGTTCTATAAAGACTAGTTACGTTCCATGTACCAAATCTTATAACCTTTTTCCTTTGCTGTAGTCGTGCCGGAGAATCAGTCTCATTCCGAGGCTTACTGTTAGGTTTCGTAACAAGATGTTTTTTACGGTGATGGGTTGTTAGCCCTTCGCCCAACCCCCAAGCTGGAGGACCACCCCTTATCTGCTGTCCACGACTGCTTATTCAATATATTCGCAGCTACCCTCCATATCTGGAGGCCGTCTCCTCAATCCGCATCCCGAGGACGCGCCATTCCGTGGTGATAGGGACCCACTATACATGGGGAATCCAGGTATAAGTTAATTAAAAGTGTTTTATCGCCCATTAATAGAGTTGTAAGTCTCCCACTAGGGTGAATCTCACTCTATTACATTGAATAGCCTGCACGATAGATTATGGCTGTGCCTCTTTGATCCTCTCCTATATTGCACATCGAACTATATCTAGTACCTAAAATATCAAAATTGTCGATATTTACTTCTTGTAGGAATGAAATATTGATGTCATTATCATAAATAAATTCTCGTAATAAATGCTTTTTACCTTGACTTCGTAGACAATTAATATTCAAAGTTGCGATGTTTTCAATTGCAGTCATCAATAGCCCTAGTAAAATTAAAATTAAACAAAAATGATCATATTTCATCATGTTGATGTGCTTCTGAAAAATATTTCTTAAGTATGTTATTTCCTGTATCGGACATCAATATCATTACTGTATAAAGGAACGTCATCTCCTGAACCTTAGCTTCGTTAAGTTTGGGACGTGTCCAAGGCATTAGTATAGTCTGTATTCGATGTTTGTAGATCGTCTTGGAGAACGGATTTCTCGTCGGTGCTATCCTTCTTACCTCCCTCTTTAGTGCGTCTATATATACGTATGGGTGAGGGTGTTGGGTGGTCTTCATTTTATTGCTTGTATGAGTGGAAAATATATATTTTTTTTTTCCGGGAATGTAACACTAGGCCCCGAATCACGTCCTCTGAGGCGTGGGTCGCGTGGAAAGTCGGTTGTGTTGTTTCAGTTTCTTAGAGGGAGTACCTATAGATCGTTCCTCTTGTTTGTTGCAATCTGTGTTTGATGACAATTCTCCAGGAGAATGGAGTGGTTGTACTATAGTAGGAACTGAAGCTGTTTCCATGCATTCGTCAGTTGTTGCTTGTCTTGTGGTGGGCTCCTGCTCGATCTCGGTATCTTGTGACTGGTCTAGTTCGCTTAGCGTAAGATGATGGGTTGTTGGTACCACTGATTTTGCCATCTCTGTCTCCGAGGATGTGTCGGTCTCTTCTTCCACAGTAGCTTCCGTAATCATATCCACATTTTGTTGTTTACTCTCGTCTATTGTGAATTCTTCTCCCTCGGTCACCCTCGTTGGCTCCCGTACATTAGATGTCCCTCCACGTACAACATCGCTTAACAAAAGCTTTCTTCCTGTAATGTTGACAGGCAGATTAAACTTTTTATTCTGATACTGTGATCGTAGGTGTGATTCTTCGCCACATATATGACATAGCTGGGGTTGTCCTGGATAATGCTGTATGACAGCATAGGCGGCAAAGACCAATTTGATCGGTATGTGTTTCCTGATCACAATACGGACCGCTCGAACATCATTATGTACGGGGTATTTGTATTGTGTACTCCAAACCTCGGAACGGACGTGTCTAACAGCTCCGTATGGTGAGAGAGACTGGACCACTGTATCATCGTCTATTTCTGGGGGTAAGTTAAATAGTCGCACTGTAACTGTGTTGACATCGGCACGCTGTAGGGCCACTTTTACTATTGTTCCGTTATCATATTGAAAGTTAACTGGATCTATATATTTATTCAACAAGCGATCATAATAAATAGCTTATATCAGTTTTATATATACTGACCTTTCCAGTGTGTTGAGCTGAATCATATCAATTTGGTCTTCTGTGATGTGTAATGTTCCATCTATCCAATTATGGATTTCTAATGCCGACGGTCTCTGCGCTTCAGTTGTAAACACTATTTTCACTGTATTTTTTCTTTGAATGGTAGCCATTGATCTTGCACGATATACTTAACAAATATAAAACGAGAAAAAATATATAGAATATATACTAAACTAAAGGCACTACCGTATATGTCTGATGTATATTCTATTAGTCTGAATTAGGTATAACTATGTAAACAAACTCTCGCTACACTGCACTGCTTGAGCGATGCGTTCACTACCAGCTCTATAGAGCAACTGCCAAGTAGTAATAAATAATATATACTGTTTCAGTAACCAAATATTACATAAAAACACTACTATGCACTTAAAAACAATATGCTTATTTCGATCACTACATGAAGTTCATCTGGAATAATAACACATACATGTGCTCATTCGAGCTTTTTATTTAATCACAGATAAACAGAACGTTCAGCTTAGCTCCCAATCGGGATTACGCACATCAGATATACTTGCATGGCTGATGTAAACTATGTAATTATTTCGTAACATTCTGCTTCATAATATGCACACAATAATTGTATTGTATTTTATAATCTTACATGAGGATTGTAGTATTGAGATGTGAAACGAGTAAAGAATTACACAACATATAATATAATACACAGAAGCTTATTGATTCAATTTACAATCATAAACAACTCTTCAGTTGAGTAGAAGGTACAAATATGGATAAATTTTAATTTTTGCTAAACTTTCTCTCTTGTTCTTTCGAAGTTTTAAGGTAATGGGGCAATGCATTGAAGGCTACAATACTTGAGTAATAAACTTCTTTCTATAATAGCTGAGACTGAGAGAGTGTCGATGGAGATCTGATTTGTATAATACAAAATTTAAAGAAGAAATTTGTTACAAGGCTCATATCTCTCATGTCGATTAGTAAAGAGAAAGAAGATAATGGGCACATAGGCATAGAGTACGTAGATCTACTATTCCCCTCCATTTGCCTCCACTTCTAGCTCGTTGAAGTACTGCTTAATATTTGTGTCACAGAAGTTGGATAACATAGTTTCATATAATCATTTTTTCGATAACATATATATTGAATTATCCCTACAGTCAACTTTTAGCGATTACCATTCCTAGCAAAGAAAAGTAAAAAAAAAAATAATAATAATTTATATGAAAAGTAAATTATGATGTAAAAACTGTACGTGTATATCAACGACGTAGTTGCATGGGTACTCTTGCCTTGGAAGCAATCGACTACATAGGTTATAGCATTACATACATTAAGCGATTAAAGCTAGCTATACTTCATTTTTGAATCGTAAATATTATAGTGATTAATCCTCTGAAACTGGTTTTAATGTAAGAACTTGGATTCAACTACTCCCACTAGCTAATATGATGATGTAAACGTTTGTCGAGAAGCTGTACTTCAAGCACTCGTAGCTTATCTTGAATAATCGCACATGGCATCGCATATTCACTCTCTTAAACGGGATGTCTACCTACCGCTGGGCTTGGTATATTTATTACTGTTGGATATACCTTCAGCTTGCAATTATTTACTCAAATCTGGATAGATGATTTTATATATCTATTAAAAATTAAGTGAATTATCCAAAGCAGAATTGGAAGGCAGGACTTAAAATTCTATTAGGAGAACTTTTACTTTAAACAGCTACTCACTGCTCCCAATGATGTTTTCAACAAGGATTCTGGTATTGATGATATCAGATTTCACCAAGAGTTTTCCTTTCTACTAAGTAACTACAGGCCTACATGAGCCACCAAAGAAACTCTGGGGTAAGAAGCTGGGTTCCTAATCCGAGACTGCAGTCAATCATGGTCCGAGTCCCATTTGGGTGATTATCTGCTTCGGAGGTTTGCCGAGGTTTTTCCCAAATCTAAGGTGAATATCAGAGACTGAAATTCATGGCGAATCCTCTGTACCAAATTCCACTGGCGTTAGATAACCTTTGATTTGATGCAGCATAGTTAAGTAACAGAAGAAACTCTTTTTTTTTTTTTTTTTCAATGACGGGTACTTGACTTCTGCATAATTTACCCAATATCCTCCTCTGAGAGGAATACGCTGTACTTGTAGATACTTTACCACAGAGGGTTGCCCTTGGTTCACCATGGGAGGTGGTCTACACTCTACAGAGCATCAGTGTCATAAAATTATGATGATTAATGAAACAGTAGTGGAATATCTGTAGGGAAACGGGGTATAAAAACTACACATGCGTATTAAGCTAGAAACATAGACCGACGCTAAGAAATTTTACTGGATAGTTTTTAGGTGCAAATTGGGCATTGGTCGCTTCAGTGAGGATGGAGAGAGGAAATTCGAGATCTTGAACTGCCTGTTAGTTACGGGTTTTTTCTTTTGTACTAACGTGACAACTTCTATTTAAATTTGCCACATTTACATAGAATAGAAGTTCGTGCTTAATTTATCTGGTTAAGAATATATAAAAAATGTAGTTCTTTTGTAAGTTGTAATATTCTCTATTGAGAATGACGTTTTTTATAACTAATTTTAAATGCAATATTAATATACGAAGTGTCCCAAATTGATATATACACTCTTTGAAATACTATTTCACAGGAAAGAAATGAGATATAAATACGATTTTTGCAGTTTATAATTCAGAAGGCAGTGGAAAACATGGAAACATGTTCGTCTGTTTATAAACAAACATGGCGGTGCAATTATCGTTCGATGAACGTAAGTGGATAATGAAATGTTATTGGAAAGTGGAGAATGTTGTTGAGGTTCAACGACGTTGAAGGGTTGAACTTGGAACACAACCACCAACAAGGTTAACTATCACAAGAATCCGAGACAAGTTTGAAATTGACTGAACGGTGCAAGATGTGTTCAAAGGGCAGTGCGGAAGAAAGAGAAGTTGCACTGATAACGAGAGTGTTGATGCAGTCTGCAGGTTTTTTCAAAATCTCCAAAGAACTCAATGACGCAATATTCTTGTGAGATTGGTATCAGCAAATCCAATGTTCATCGAATTTTGCGAGCTCAAAAATGGAAGCCTTACATTCCGAGACCTTGTCTACGCACTAAATGGGACAATCTAGATAGGGGACTGGAATTTTGTGAGTGGCTCTTGAACATGTGTGATGAAAGGGAAGATTTTCAAGACTTAATTGTTTGGTCAGATAAAGCCACATTTAAACTTAATGGCACAATTAACCGGCACAATTGTGTGTACTAGGCTAACGAAAACCCACACATCTTTCAAGAAAGGGCCGTCAATCTTCCAGGAGTAAAAGTATGGTGTGGTTTTTCTTCCAGAGGAATAATTGGGCCGTACTTCTTCGAAGGACTGTCGTGGGTTAGAAATACCTGAAAATGTTGGAAACCACGATTCCAAGTCTTAATTACCTCTTTGAGAATGAAAATGGGTTTTACTTTCAACAGGACGGGGCTCCAGCTCACTTTCATGCCAATGTGAGGAATTTTCTCGATCGCACATTCAATCAGAGAGGAATAGGATGAAGAGGAAGTGCTTCGGAGTTCCCGCCTCTATCTCGGATTTAACCCCTCCAGATTTCTACCTATGGGGAGCTCTAAATGACACAGTGTACGCCACAAAACCACAAACACTGAAAGAACTGAGAGTTCAGATTGAACATGCCTGTCATGATATTCCATTAGCAACAATCCAGTCGGTATGTTGTTCTGTTGTACTTCGTTGTTGGAAGTGTACTGTGGCGGAAGGGGGCTATTTTGAACATGTACTGGCTTAAGGAATACAAACCGCAAAATCGTATTTATGTCTCATCTCGTTGCTGAGAAATAGTGTTTCAAAATGTGTATACATCAATTTGGGACACTCTGTAGACCTATAATACAGCATTAGAACATCTTAAGTACATATTAAAATAAATAAAATGGCAGCAATAATTCAAGTAATATATTATCAGGATAACATAATAGTTTCACATTTTATATCGTAGAGCGTAATCTTTCAGAAAAAAAGAAAATAATAGATACTTCAGAAATGGTCATCGTATAAGAAGTACCTTTGGTAAACCATGTTTCTTTTTTTATTACCAATGGTAAAACCTTTCATCCTGAGGTATATTAGGGTTATAGTTGGCATTAAGATACATATATTATAACCAATAAACATTAGTAAATTGATAATACAAAATAATGGTCACAGTTACAAATTACATAGATTATGTAGAAGCATGTACATTAATGAAAGAATGACTCCAGTTAAAGATTAATTAAGTAGATGTTCGAGGAATAATAACCAATATGAAAGATATTATACAAGTAATGCCTAACCGTTTCACATTAAATACATGACCTTAAAAAGATAAGCAATTGTAGACTGTTAAAACAAAGTATGGCTTTCAGTTTCAAAATAATTCATACCTAATTCAGGAACAATAAAACAATAAAGAGTAGTGAAGAGTTATTACAAGCGTGGCGCAGCGTGGGGAATTTTGGGGGTAACCTCCCGGAGCTCCAAGAAAAAGAAACGCTGTTGAAGCTCTGCAGCATTTTAACAGTTACTGTACTTACTTCCAATATATACATCTGTGAATGAAAATTATGTGCTCAAGAAACTAGCTAAGAAACGCAGAAGCTTGAAATACAATGTGTCTAAGTTGAAAGTACAACAAAAGAAATATTGCCGTCGGTTATTTCGTCGCACTTCATTATTATTATTATTATTATTATTATTATTATTATTATTATTATTATTATTATTATTATTATTATTATTATTTTAACACAAATATTTTTCATTTCGTCCCATTGCAACACGGTAATGAAAATTTAAATCAGTGTTCAACTATTCTTCATATCTCATGCTCCTCAAGTGCTGTAGTATATGGGATATCTCGTTCGAAGTGTATCGTTCATACTGATTCAGGATGAATAATTCCTTTTGTGTTCGTCCATTTTTCGCTTTGTTTTACTGTTCTTCCCATTTCCATTTTTTCTCGTACTTTTAATATCTCATATATATAGCTTATGTTTCAATTTAATAGGACATCTGTGACCATGATGATGGGTAGATATGTCTTAAAAATACATGTTGCAGTCCATTGTGGTATTCGGTCTGCGGCGTATGTAGTTCGTGTAGATTGAAATTGTGGGGCTTCAGTCCATAATTCAGGGGACAAGGTTGATGTAGGCTATAGTTTTCCAGAATATGAGAAAATTCAAAACATTCACTAACAGAATGGGCCTCTGATATTAGTTCTGCAAAAGCATGTGATACTTCTAATGTTGGCAAACAGGAAAGACAAAATATATATATATATATATATATATATATACATTTTTAACCACTCTCGAATTTCAGATTTTTTTTCGGACTTCCTTTTTTGATATAGGGTAAACTTGAGTCTGTTGGGCAGTCGGGCATGTTGGACACTCTGTACTTTAACGTGTTACCTCCCCACTTGTGGGCACCACATTCTGCTAGAAGTCAATGCCCGACTGTCCAACAGACCCTAGTTTACCCTACTGTTTCCTTTAATTTTCCTGTCCCGCGCCGGAAGGAAGTAATAAAACCTTATCCAACCTTGTGGAGGCTGCGGGTGTTTTTAGAAAAACGTAGTTCATTACAATTCCGAAAATTGAGCGAAACTGTTTGGTATGAATATCTTTGAAATGGGAACCAATAATAAAAACTGGTTCGTTCCATCTCCGATAGATTTTGACTGTTGAACAGTGATTATTTTAAAAATAAATGAATAAACTCGTTATCAAAAGTATGCTTTAATCTTTGGTGGTGGTGGTGGTGGTGTTGGTGGTATTGATTATGAATATTTTAAAACTAAATAGTCATATCTGACTTATCCTTGAATTTATATCGCGACCAATACGAGTTTCAAATTATGACGATCTGCGAAGTATTTGGTCAAAATTCCACAAGTTTTAGACAGCCATTATCAGCGATATGATCATAATCTTAATCGCCGCCGAAAATAACAACACTCAAGGATTAAACGAAGAATGAAGCTCGTTTCAACCTCAAAAAGGTCTAAATAAATTGTTCGATCTAACGATTTTTCGTCAGCCTATATTTCATATGCCTGTGCGTTTATATGCAAATATTAGTATTGCTATCTACATCCAATTTGACATGTTATAATCAGTTTGTCCTCTGTTGTTTTATCTGGTCTATTAAACTGATAGGGGAATTTTGCAAATTCGTGAGGTCAAAAGTATAAGTGTAAGTAATATGAAGTAAAACTAAAGTACCAATTTAAACTGTAAGACAGAAATATAGCTTCAACAACAAATAAGGAGAGGTTTTTGATAGTTATTTATTCTACAAAATTCCCCAACTTAACCTCTCCAACGTCTCCCGTTTTCCTGGAATAAACGTTTCAAAATTCGACTATAAATACGATGATTTTCAAAACCCTATCACAAAAAATCACAGTGGTATTGCACTTTTTGTTTAACTTACTGTCTTCATGTATCTCTCAAAAGACACTATTTAGTCTCCCCCTACACCTTATGTTTCATTTGTGAGGGTGGGCAGAAAGTCATATTTCACGTAAATTATATTCTCAAAAGAGAAACGGGATTATTCGTGGCATGTTAGAAGTCTATGTCTTGACAATTAGAATAAGAGTCAATTGGTTATTTACATTCTTCCTGGAAATTAATTTTGACGCATTCTGGTGCGTATATCACGTAATTACAGAAGTTTGTGTGAGACTTAGTAGTACAAAAATGAACATACCTACATAAAAATATGACTCGGGCAGCTGAATACAGTAGGCCTACTACCTTCATGTACGCATCGTCTATTAATAGGTCTATATTCATCACCAAGGCCGACACACTTCTGCAATCATTTAATTTCATTTATTATTGTCAGCTGCTATACAATGTACAGATGAACACGTCAATCAATAATATTCATGGAGTGAGTAGAAACATTGTAAAAAACAAATATTAGTCCTTTAACATCACCTTAAACTTGTTTTTTTAGTTGGTTATTTTTCGACGCTTTATCAACTGTTATGGTTACCTAGCCTCTGAGTGACATGAAGGTTATATTGCTAGCGAGATGAATCCAAGGTCCAGTGCCGAAAGTTACCCAGCCTCAACCAGGTAACTTGTCGCAACTAGGATTTGAACCCGGACTCGCTAGTTTCACGGTCAGGTAAGCTAACCGTTACTACCCAGCGGTGGACTAAACTTGTTCACAATACGATTTATAATTATGTCAGTTGGTAATTTATCTATAATGTAACTAAGAAAAACAACGGAAGATTTTGAATAATAAGATGTCCTGCTGTTTTCAATGAATACTTCATTTCTTTCCTTGTACAATACATATGAACACCTTTATTTTATTTAAACATTAGCTATTGCTTTTGCAGAATAGAGCTGGTTTCTAATTAAATAAAGAACCAATGTTTACATTTTCTAAAAATGTCTCTAAGAGACAAGGTAAGGTGGCAAGTTATCAATTGTAGCCCTATAATGTTATTTGTTCAAATTGAGAAGAAACAAAATTACTGAAACATTAACAGTGTCTTCAGACTAAAAACATTGACTACGAAGTGGTTCTTTAACAGCGACAACTTACAGTCGGAGCCATGTTTAATAGACAGTTAAGATGAGATCGAGGAATGCATCGTTATCTTTTCTCCAATATTTTAAATGGGCTATAGGAATAAGGTTACATACAACGCACCGGTCATCATCCAGGTTATTGGGGCGTACTATACTTCGCTTTTATTGAGGTTTTCTGTCGGAATATGGCACCGAATGGATACATATATCCTAACTACATAAAATGTAGTATTGCATAAAATGTTATGCATGTGTGGAAAAATGATTTCAAAATCATTCAACATACCATTGACCTGTTGCGCCTGCTGTTTCTCCAATTCAAGGAGAATATTTTGTTTTCTTACCGTTTTGAAGCATTAACACAAAAGTAAACTGTTTCGTAATACGGAGCAGAATATCGCAATCATTCGACAATAGAAGTCCATGACATTCTTTGTGTTTTCTCCAGTAAAGCTAGAAATCTTGTGACAGTTCTCAAATAATTGGGTTGTACGCCTTCTTTACCCCTAATGACGGTGACATAAAATCTATTTATGTCAAGCTTAATGAAAATATTAATATAAACACAGAAAGAAACCATTCACAGCAATGGACTTAAATTAAATACACCTAGTTGTGTTATAACACTTCATAACTTTTGAATAGCTCACAGAATTCTTCAGCTACAATGTTTAAAATGTGACAGACGTATACTTTGCTAATTCAACATAGTTTTATTCCGATATAGACATACATAGTTACAAAGGCAATTGCACAAGAAATTATGGAACTACTTTGGTGCCGAGCATTATATGTTCACCTACCATCCGTTTTAATAATCAAAATCAGTAATAATAATCTACACATGTGGCGATTTTGTAATTTTTGGAAAAATTTCGAGAGTGAGTTTGCTACAGCACATGAACGAAAATATATAAACATAATTATGTCGACAAATTCTAAATTTTCCACTGGAGTTTTCATGTTACTGAAATACTTCAACTTCGAGATTTAAGACCTATTTCTGCAAGTAAAAAAATTAACAAACATGTATTTTGAAATGAGATTTAAACACAAATAAATGTGCAGACAAATGGATTGGCAGGGAAATACCGTGTTTATGACATTTTACGTTTGTCCGACCTCAATATTTAGATTTAACTGGGGATACTTAATGCTCTGCTGTATTCAGCTACTATTGACAGTGAAGAGACACTTTACCAACGCATTTTCATGAATGTAAAATCATTGGAAACCACTCTGGAACCTTTCAGACAATGAGAGAGTCCATAATCAGTTGTGCTCATGCGTGCAGTAATTTCAGATGAAGTATATTTTAAACATTTGTTACATTCTATTCTATTCTGAACAGTTATTAAAATCTATTAATGTATAGTTAGAATAATTTTTGTTCCTATTTAAAGAAATTAATGCAGTATCCTGTTTGTTAAACTACAACCTAATCCATTTTCAGACACAAGCATATGAATTTGTCTTGTTTACATATAGGCCTATTTTTTCATATCAAGGCCTCACTTCAGAAGGTAATTGAAGTACTTTTAAAATATCCAAGTCCACACCTGTGGAGTAACGGTCATCGCGTCTGGCCGCGAAACCAGGTGGCCCGGGTTCGAATCCCGGTCGGGGCAAGTTACCTGGTTGAGGTTTCTTCCGGGGTTTTCCCTCAACCCAATATGAACAAATGCTGGGTAACTTTCGGTGCTGGATCCCGGACTCATTTCACTGGCATTATCACCTTCATTTCATTCAGAACCTAATAAACTAGATGTTGATACAGCGTCGTAAAATAACCCAATAAAATAAATAAATAAAAATATCCAAATTGATAGTGAGCTTTAGCTTCAAGACTAAGCATTGGTGGACACAATTATATGAACTTCTTTTTCTTATTTTATGTGTGAAATTCTTTCCCAAAATTTGTCTAAACATTAGACCTATAAGAATGGTAGATATGAGGGTAGCTGCGAATATATTGAATAAGCAGTCGCGACAGCCGATAAGGGGTGTCCTCCAGCTTCGGGGTTGTGCGAAGGGTTAACAACCCATCACCGTAAAAACCACCTTGTTACGAAATTCCAAAACAAGGTGGGAAGGGCATGTAGCACGTATGGGCGAATCCAGAAATGCATGTAGAGTGTTAGTTGGAAGGCCGGAGGGAAAAATGCCTTTTGGGAGGCCGAGACGTAAATGGGACGATAATATTAAAATAGATTTGAGAGAGGTGCGGTATGATTGTAGAGACTGGATTAATCTTGCTCAGGATAGGAACCGATGGCGGACTTATGTTAGGGCGGAAATGAAACTTCGGGTTTCTTAAAAGCCATAAGTAAGTAAAGAAGTAGGCCTATGATTTTAAAAATTGTAATATATATTGGAAATAGTGCTTTGAAGAAACGTCGTAAATAAATTGAAATACGTATTACAAAGAATTACGAGGGTCGCTCCAAAATTAATACACAACATTTTTTTTATTATTATTTTATTCTACACCTTTACAATATATGGAAGTCATAGATACATCCTTCCGCTTGTATTCAAATTTAATTTAAGTCGTTCCCGTCAGTGGCGCCATGATACCACTCTTTCAAGATGTCTGCTGTACTTGACATTCGTCAGAAACAACATGCTGTTATCGAGTTCCTGTGCTATGAGAACGAGACAATGGGAAACATTCACAAAAGGTTGAAAAAGGTATATGGGGATGCAGCTGTCGATCATAGTACGGTTAGTCGGTAGGAAAGCAGATTATCTGGTGAAAGAGGGCACATCAATGTTCGGGATATTCCTCGCAACGGCAGACCCTGCGCTTCACGAAGTCCTGACAATGTACAGCGCGTTAATAACATGGCTGTGGCTGACAAACGCGTTAACAGTGAAAGAATTGTTACTCCAATTTGGAATAGGAGAACCAAATGTTTGCAGAATATTGAAACAGTTGGGGTTAAAAAAGGTTTGTGCCAGGTGGGTTCCGAGGATGTTGACAGAAGCCCACAAACCTGAAAAACAGTGTGCAGCGAACTTTTGGATTAGTATGAGAATGGTGGAGATGACTTTCTTGCAAGAATTGTGACAGGAGATGAAAGATGGCTCCATCATTTTGAACGGGAGACAAAGAGGCAGGCAATGGAGTGGCATCATGCAAATTCACAAAAGAAGAAGAAATTAAAAACTGCGGCTTCGATAGGAAAAGTTATGGCTACTGTGTTTTCGATTCAGGAGGACACTTCCTTGTGGACATCATGCCACACGGAACAACCATTAATTCTGACGCGTATGTGGCAACTCTCAAGATACTTCATGCTCGACTGTGTCGTGTTCGACCACATTGGGAGAAGCAGAATGTTCTGTTATTGCACGACAACGCACAGCCACATGTCAGTCACAAGATCACAGACCAGATCAGAAAACTTGGATGGACAACACTGAAACATCCGCCTTTCAGTCCTGATCTGCCACCATGCGATTGCCATCTCTTTGATAAATTGAACGATGTTTGAAGATAACGACTCCCTCATGCTCGATGCTAAAGAGTGGCTCAGACGTGTTGGTCCAGACTTTTACCGTGCAGGTATACAGACCCTCGTTCCAATGTTGCATAAGGGAGTTGAAAGGGACGGGATTATGTGGAAATAGAAAAGCTGTAGGATAAAAATGTAATTTTAAATAAATATTGTGCATTACTATTGGACTCTCATATATCTCCATTTTAAAGTTGTATGTGAACATGAGGCGGCCGAGTAGCTCAGTTGATATGGACTGGAAGGTTCGGGTAGTGAAGAAATTTTTTTGTGGCCAAACTTCCAGTTCGGCCCTGAGGTTCACTCAGCATCCTAACAAATTCAGTACCGGGTCATTCCCGGGGGTAAAAATAATGTCGGTCGGAGCGTGGTGTCGACGACACCACCTCATTCTAGTACCGAGGTCAACGAATAGGTGGAGTTCTAGCTCTATGCCTCCATGTGTCTCATGGGATGTTTGGGAGCACCCTAACCTTTGGCTTTTATATCAACATGAAAGCAATAGTTACTAGCGTAGTTCGGAAACGAATGCTTTATTTGTTCGAGAAATTACACATTGTAACAGAATACGATATTAATTAATTATTGATACGTAACTAGTCGGTATACATGTCTATGAATGCAACTTCAGCGTTGCGTGGTGGATTCGAATGCCACCGAGAGCGTGGGTGTTTGCCATTTTTAATTGTTTATTTTTAATCGGTTTGAAATAACCAATAAAATACGACGCTTTATCAACTGCTATGGTTATCTAGCGTCTGAATGAGATGAAGGTGATAATGCCAGCGAAATGAGTTCAGGGTTCAGCGCCGAAAGTTATCCAGCATTTAGGTTGAGGGAAAATCCCGGAAAAACCTCAATCAGGTAACTTGTCCCAATCAGGATTTGAAGTCAGACCGGCTCGTCACACGGTCAGACGTGCTAATCGTTAATTATTCATTATGCGCTGAATTATCGCAGAGAGAAATTGGTGTCATTCTGATCCTACGTCATAGGAACTCCATCCTGTGTGCGTTAAGTATAGATGAAAGTTAAAAAATAAGAGATTAATATAAATCTAAGTATATGAAATCTTGGATACATCTAGTAGATAGGATAGGATAGGATAGGATAGGATAGGATAGGATAGGATAGGATAGGATAGGATAGGATAGGATAGGATAGAACCGTTTGTTGGATGGATGGATGGATGGATGGATGAATGTATGGATTAGTTTGAATTAATGGATTAGACAGGTAGCAAGGCTGACTGACTGACAGAGTGGTAGATAAAATATTTATGGCTCATGTAGGCTATTCTCATATAAGATGAAGATTGGTAATACTGTGATACAAGTAATATTGTGATAGTTCTTTTTGAGAATTTATTACAAATTTACTGAGCGAGAGAAATACCGGTTTTTTTGCAGCAACTTGTCCACGAACATTCCCGTAATACGTTGACGCAAAAAACCGATCTTCCTCTCGCTCAGTGAAATTGTAATAAATTCTCAAAATGAACTATCACAATATTACTCGTATCACAATATTACCAACCTTTACCCTATAGTTTTCTTTCTAGTGATAGTAGATGGAATCTCTATGGCATTTTATAATGTTGGGCCTCTTAATTTAAGAAAATATAAAAATTCTGCTCATCTTAGAGGAGGATCTTTTTCTTCACAAAGTGTTCTGTAATATAAATAGAAATAGTTTAGTTGTGGGTGAAGAAAGGTGTAAAATGATATCCTGGCCACAAAATTTGTGGGAGGGATATAGGAACTGGTAAAA
The DNA here is from genome assembly GCF_040183065.1 of Periplaneta americana. Classification (NCBI taxonomy): domain Eukaryota; kingdom Metazoa; phylum Arthropoda; class Insecta; order Blattodea; family Blattidae; genus Periplaneta; species Periplaneta americana. The sequence goes on along the minus strand of NC_091120.1, from coordinate 115,613,784 downwards.
GGAGACTATCCTATTCAGGTGCGTTAGCTCACAAGCGCTATTCTATCTTCGTGATATATTGAAACCGGAACATTTTAACAGTCATCCAACCATTGCAGTAGAATTGTTACTAGAAATACTGGAGTGGCTTGATCGAATTGTTCGAGGCCTAACACAAAAACCCAAAAGGCTAGAGTGCATACGGGTCTGGCAGCAATAGTTGAGCTCATGAAAAGCAGTGCATGACATCACATTCACAACGAACAAACAGCCATATCAGGAACGAGACCATTAGTGATGTATGTTGCATAAAACTACTTACAACTGAACAAAGACGTATTTTGTTTGTAGATTTGTACAGTTCATCATGGGAGCTTTATATGCAACGCAAAAAAGTCAAATTGCAGGAAATGGATTTTATTTTATTTGGAACTTATATCCCTCCAAATTAAGAGAACAGCGTATTGATACGAAAATGTATTATAATACATTTTCGACGTTTGTGTTGAAATTCTGTTATTTAAGCCCAATACATTTGCAGACTGTATATATTTTCTGTCAACCGAACGCAAAGCCCACGTTATTTTAAAATTCTATATTGATGAATTAACATTTTTAGATATGAAACTGCAGCAACTTTATGCTACAGATCATGAGTCAGCCATGTTTGTTTTCGATTTGCATAACACTCGTCCGGGAATATGCATCACTATATAATGAACAAATAAAAATGGATGTTTATTTTAATGACAGGATCTGTATTAAATATAGACCTTTTAGATACATAACGTATGATTTCAAAATACAATCAAAATTCACTGTTTTACAATAAATCAAGGAACTGCAGTAGTATAATAATTTGAACAGGAAAAGTTTAAAAAGCCAACGCCCAGCCACACGAACATATAACATTATATTGATTAGATGCCCTCTAGGGCCGTATATTCCTTTGTTTTCCCACCACACATATGTGGTTAGAATGTGGCTCTCATGTAACTCTTCACAGTCAAATAGTTTATTAATGTTTCGGGCCCACATGAAAACGCATTACCTCACGCTTCTCTAGCTGCAGTAACACAAAATTCAAATCGCGTGAGAGTCGACACGTGTATGTGTTTGTATGTATGTGTGTGCAGGAGGGTTGAAATCTGGGGTTTAGGTAGGGTGAGTTGAGTGTGGAATGAGTTGCGAATCAGATAGTCCGGGGGTATATTCATTTAAGCGTCATGATTTGTTAGTTGGCATTGCAAATTTTTGTATGTTATGTTTTGATTTTTCTCTCCATCTCTCTCTTTTCCACATCCCCTCCTACCTCCCACAGACCCTCATTTCTGTGCCGCCTCACCCCACATCCCTGTTGCTATGGTTATAAAGTTGGTACTGTGTTGTGTTGGATGCTAACTCAACTGATCAACTTATTGGAGGATTAAACACATGCATAATGATGATTAGTTTGTTCCGACTGTCTCTTCGGACAGTGGCGTAACCACATTTCACGCTACAGAAGCGGTGACATGATTGCTGATAGGGATTGATGCGGCCTCAGACAGCAGCTGCAAGTAGAGTTTAACAATAATGCGACAGCAACGCTTCATTCATTCATTCATTCATTCATTACAATATCTTAGAACTCTTCCCTAGGGAAAGCATAGGTTGCTTTGAGGAATTTAATACACCGACTACATTGAAGCCATCCAGAGTTGGTCCCTGACGAATGAAGTTACCGTTTTTTAAATCTTGAGCGTACAGCGTATGGTAGTCTATTATTCTTCAACGGCGGTTTGAAAGTTTGGTTGACAGTTCCAAGTACTTAGTACTTTGATTTTTATTGTATTTGTAAATTTAATATTAATTGTAATTTATAATTGTAATTGTATTCTTAATATTGTAGTTGTAATCCCCTGGTAGAGGGGAAGAGAAGGCCTGATGGCCTTATCTCTACCAGGTTAAATAAATAAATAGATAAATAAATAAATAAATAAATAAATAAATAAATAAATAAATAAATAAATAAATAAATAAATAAATAAATAAATAAATGGTTGCTAATAAATAAGGGGCGGATGTTGATGGCCTAAAAATAAACTTAAAATGATCTTTAAAATGCCCTTACACTAATGGAAAAATGACATAAAATTAAAATAAAATGGCATTTAAATATTATTCACCGTACTCGCATCGCAACTTCTTAAAAATTAGTTCAATGACTGCCCTACAAATCTCGGAGAGAGGAGGCAACTTCCTAGAATTTGATTAAGATAAAGGAAAAGAACATGTAACAAAATGAAGGTTTTAAGGCAAAACTATAGATTTTAATGAGGGTTTGCACTGTCTTTCAATCAGGGGTGGTCCATGTCAGTGCCTTCATTATCCATCTCCTCCTTCTTCCGCGCTTCACTTTTGTTACGAGATCTTCCAGCTGAGGGAGTGGTAACGACAAAACAAATTGTGGGCGCAACGTGCATTCTTACAATCTTTGTGTTAAAAATACTGTCTACTGCAGTAGACATCCCTTTGGAACCATGTTGAGGACACAATGTCCTGTCCAGGACATAGTGAAAGTTTCCCCTCTTCCAAACATAAATTCTAAAGACACCCTCTTACAGACAAAAGAACAGTAGTGATCAAAGTCCTCACTTAAACTAAGCTGCTGTCAAGCATTTTATATTACTTCCGTTGTGTAAAGGAAAGCCTTCAGTGGAATGAGGGATGAACTTTAGAGTCTGTTCCAATCTATAAAACGCATACTTCACTGTTATTCACTTATTCAATAGGTAATTACTACAGACCTATTTGGTTATAAAATGATTTCGCAGACCTATTGGTAAAGAAGAAAGTAAAATGCATTCCAAATGATCTAAAAGTTTTTCTAAGTATTAAAAATGACCAAAATTGCCGAAAAAAAGTATAAAAACAACCTATTAGTTCAAAAACCTCGAAAAATGCTATATAAGAAATTACTTTTTTACGTTGATATTAAGAAAGAAAGGATTTCTA